>NC_042987.1:25646036-25946036 GCF_901001165.1 Salmo trutta
GTTCCTCATTACCTCCTTCCTCCATTTCCTCAGCTCAGTTTAACATGAGTTATTACTGTTCCTCATTACCCCTTCCTCCATTTCCTCAGCTCAGTCTAACATGAGTTATTACTGTTCCTCATTACCCCTTCCTCCATTTCCTCAGCTCAGTCTAACATGAGTTATTACCGTTCCTCATTACCCCTTCCTCCATTTCCTCAGCTCAGTCTAACATGAGTTATTACCGTTCCTCATTACCTCCTTCCTCCATTTCCTCAGCTCAGTTTAACATGAGTTATTACTGTTCCTCATTACCCCTTCCTCCATTTCCTCAGCTCAGTCTAACATGAGTTATTACTGTTCCTCATTACCCCTTCCTCCATTTCCTCAGCTCAGTTTAACATGAGTTATTACTGTTCCTCATTACCCCTTCCTCCATTTCCTCAGCTCAGTCTAACATGAGTTATTACTGTTCCTCATTACCTCCTTCCTCCATTTCCTCAGCTCAGTCTAACATGAGTTATTACTGTTCCTCATTACCCCTTCCTCCATTTCCTCAGCTCAGTGTAACATGAGTTATTACTGTTCCTCATTACCCCTTCCTCCATTTCCTCAGCTCAGTCTAACATGAGTTATTACTGTTCCTCATTACCCCTTCCTCCATTTCCTCAGCTCAGTCTAACATGAGTTATTAGTCTCTATCACACAGCGTAACACTCAAAGGACAGCCTGCTTGTAAATTGAGTGAATAAATAGTAAGTAGTAATTTCCACTGAGGACCTGTACTTAAGATTCCAGATGAATTTATAGTCTCTCTCTCTCTCACACACACACACACACACACACACACACACACACACACACACACACACGGAGGAATGTAAAGCACTTGACTTCAGGACTAAGCACCAATCCATGCCTGCAGAGAGTAATGAACGTAGGCTAGGTAATAAACATATGTTGTTACTGACACAGGCTTTGGCTATGTCCCAAATGGTAGCCTATATAGTACACTACTTTTGACCAGAGCTCTATGGGCCCTGGTCAAAACTAGTGCACTACATAGGGAATAGGGTGCCATTTGGGGGACACAATCCATAGGACTAGTATTGTATTGGCCCCTCTGCCTGTCATACTGTCATACCATCTACCTCCATTTCAAATGGCACTCTATTCCCTGTATAGTGCAGTACTTTTGACCAGAGCCCTATGTAGGGAATAGAGTGCTATTGAGGACACAGGCATGTGCACTGTGTACGTGACCTTGTGTGGTCGCCGATTCCCAAATATGAACTTGACTTTAGATAGCTACCCAAATTTGTAGCGAGATTTTTCAAAGTTGATTTGTGGGTGATTTGAGTCATGGCACAACATTGTCCTAATGTTAATTTGTGTTGTGCGGCTCCATTGCTTCACATCTCTGCTGTGTCTGGAAGGCTCTGTTTCCTGAATCCATCATGTTTCTCAATCCCAGTTTACACACAGGGTGTTTTTACACTCCCAGAATATGAGGATCTGCCTTCTACATGTCTTTACATTATTGGCGGTGTGTGTGGGCCATGGCCATGTGTCTAGCTAATAGTTTGCCTCACCGCTTGAGTTGTCAGCCTTCTGATCAGATAAACAGTGAAGGCGAGCAGTGAGTATAGACTGGTCAAAATGAAAGAGGGTGCCATTTGTGCAGCAGCCTGTTGGAGGGCAGGTACGGGAGTAGAGTGGACGAGTCCTCCAGAATCAGCCATGCTAGAGTTCTCTCCAGAGAAAGAGTACCTCTGAGAGAGTTGTATTGTCATTAAGGTCTCTGCTGTTTGTCTTGGCGTAGATGAGACTGGCTATGTGCTCATTTAGCTATTTCTAGGCCATGATCAGTTGGGGTCTGGAGCCTGGTCCAATCCCAAACTATTTCACCCCCTAGCAGGCTCTTCAGATACCTCCCAAATGGCACCCTATTCCCTATATAACCTAGTGCACAACTTTCGACCTGGCTCCATAGGGCGCATGTTAAAAGTATTGCACTATATAGGGAAAAGGGTGCATTAGTGACGCACAAATGAATCCTTTGTACATTACATTAGGGTTGGCGTGCTGCTAGGACAGGAGAAAGAAGTATGTAAGGGGATTTCTCTGGATTGTATTATGTTGTAATGTTTGTTAATCTCCCCCAGATAGTTGCAGTAGCTTTGTCTTCATTTTGTCAGCTCCCAGCCACGTTGCCTAAGTAACTTACTGTCCTCCATCTGTCAACGCAGCACTCGGAGAGGCTCTCCCTCCATGCTTAATCCTAAATCTACACTCACTTAATTATGCTCTCAGATGTGTGTGTGTGTGTGTGTGTGTGTGTGTGTGTGTGTGTGCGTACATGCACGTGTGTTTCCCCCTCCAATTTGTTCTCTGCATTAATTCAGACCAGAAAGAGAGCACTGCAGCAAAACTAGTTCTCAGGGCTATACTAAAACCTCATGGCATAGTCAGTCACACAGTAAACTACACGCAAATGAGCCTACATGACCGAGGAAGCTACTAAACCTGCCTTGGTGTTCTCCGCTGCAGGGAGAGATTTGAAGAAGGATGAGTTTGGCTCTTAAACCTGCATTGGGGCTGCTGAGAGACTGTGTTGTGAGGATGACTTCTGCCTGAGTGGAACAAATGCAGCATCAGTACTTTAATATTAATGACGTTTAAATATACAGTACCTTCATAAAGTATTCATACCTCTTGACTAATTCCACATTTTGTTGTTGCAGCCTGAATTCAAAATGTATTAAATAAGGTAAAAATCTCAGCCATCTACACACAATAGCTCATAATGACAAAGTGAAAACATGTTTTTAGAAATGTTTGCATATGTATTGAAAATGAAATACAGATATCATTCCGTAAGTATTCACACTCCTGAGTCAATACATGTTAGAATCACCTTTGGCAGCGATTGCAGCTGTCTTTCTGGGTATGTCTCTTAAGAGATTTGCACACCTGGATTGTACAATATTTGCATATATACTGCTCAAAAAAATAGAGGGAACACTTAAACAACACATCCTAGATCTGAATGAAAGAAATAATCTTATTAAATACTTTTTTCTTTACATAGTTGAATGTGCTGACAACAAAATCACACAAAAATAATCAATGGAAATCCAATTTATCAACCCATGGAGGTCTGGATTTGGAGTCACACTCAAAATTAAAGTGGAAAACCACACTACAGGCTGATCCAACTTTGATGTAATGTCCTTAAAACAAGTCAAAATGAGGCTCAGTAGTGTGTGTGGCCTCCACGTGCCTGTATGACCTCCCTACAACGCCTGGGCATGCTCCTGATGAGGTGGCGGATGGTCTCCTGAAGGATCTCCTCCCAGACCTGGACTAAAGCATCCACCAACTCCTGGACAGTCTGGTGCAACGCGGCGTTGGTGAATGGAGCGAGACATGATGTCCCAGATGTGCTCAATTGGATTCAGGTCTGGGTAACGGGCGGGCCAGTCCATAGCATCAATGCCTTCCTCTTGCAGGAACTGCTGACACACTCCAGCCACATGAGGTCTAGCATTGTCTTGCATTAGGAGGAACCCAGGGCCAACCGCACCAGCATATGGTCTCACAAGGGGTCTGAGGATCTCATCTCAGTACCTAATGGCAGTCAGGCTACCTCTGGCGAGCACATGGAGGGCTGTGCGGCCCCCCCAAAGAAATGCCACCCCACACCATGACTGACCCACCGCCAAACCGGTCATGCTGGAGGATGTTGCAGGCAGCAGAACGTTTTCCACGGCGTCTCCAGACTCTGTCACGTCTGTCACATGTGCTCAGTGTGAACCTGCTTTCATCTGTGAAGAGCACAGGGCGCCAGTGGAGGATTTGCCAATCTTGGTGTTCTCTGGCAAATGCCAAACGTCCTGCACGGTGTTGGGCTGTAAGCACAACCCCCACCTGTGGACGTCGGGCCCTCATACCACCCTCATGGAGTCTGTTTTGACAGTTTGAGCAGACACATGCACATTTGTGGCCTGCTGGAGGTCATTTTGCAGGGCTCTGGCAATGCTTCTCCTGTTCCTCCTTGCACAAAGGCGGAGGTAGCGGTCCTGCTGCTGGGTTGTTGCCCTCCTACGGCCTCCTCCACGTCTCCTGATGTACTGGCCTGTCTCCTGGTAGCGCCTCCATGCTCTGGACACTACGCTGACAGACACAGCAAACCTTCTTGCCACAGCTCGCATTGATGTGCCATCCTGGATGAGCTGCACTACCTGAGCCACTTGTGTGGGTTGTAGACTCCGTCTCATGCTACCACTAGAGTGAAAGCACCGCCAGCATTCAAAAGTGACCAAAACATCAGCCAGGAAGCATAGGAACTGAGAAGTGGTCTGTGGTCCCCACCTGCAGAACCACTCCTTTATTGGGGGTGTCTTGCTAATTGCCTATAATTTCCACCTGTTGTCTATTCCATTTGCACAACAGCATGTGACATTTATTGTCAATCAGTGTTGCTTCATAAGTGGACAGTTTGATTTCACAGAAGTGTGATTGACTTGGAGTTACATTGTGTTGTTTAATTGTTCCCTTTATTTTTTTGAGCAGTGTATATTCTTAAACCTCTGTCAAGTTCGTTGTTGATTATGGCTATACAGCCATCTTCAAGTCTTGCCATAGTCTTGAAAATCTAAGTCAACTCTAACTCAGCCACTCAGGAACATTCAATGTCGTCTTGGTAAGCAACTCCAGTGTATATTTGGCCTTGTGTTTTAGGTTGTCTTCCAGTGTCTGTTGGAAATCAGACTGAACCAGGGTTTCCTCTAGGATTATGCCTGTGCTTAGCTCTATTCCATTTCTTTTAAGCCTAAAATCCCTAGTCCTTGCTGATGACAAGCACACCCATAACATGATGCAGCCACCCCCATGCGTGAAAATATGAAGAGTGGTACTCAGTGACATGTTGGACTTTCCCCAAACATAATGCTTTGTATCCAGGACATAAAGTTAATTTCTTTGCCCAATATTTTTGCACGTTTACTTTAGTGCCTTAATGCAAACAGGATGCATGTTTTAGAATATTTGTGTTCTGTACAGGCTTGCTTCTTTTCCCTGTCATTTTAGGCTAGTATTGTAGAGTAACATCAAATAGGGCTGGGTAATATATCAAATTAGTCTAATTCTAATATGTGTTTTAACACAATGTTCAAAATGCCTGTATCGCAAGAATCAACGTTTTATATATATATATATATATATAGTTTTTGTATTTATGAACATTCCAAGACTTTTTGTTCTCTTCTTTGCTCCTTCTGTGCTGTATGCACCATGCACCTTCCCACTCACACACAGACACCAAGCCCGTTCCCCTGCCGCTCACACACAGACGCCAAGCCGTTCCCCTGCCGCTCACACACAGGCGCCAAGCCCGTTCCCCTGCCGCTCACACACAGACGCCAAGCCGTTCCCCTGCCGCTCACGCAGACGCCAAGCCCGTTCCCCTGCCACTCACACACAGACACCAAGCCCGTTCCCCTGCCGCTCACACACAGACAACAAGCCCGTTCCCCTGCCGCTCACACACAGACGCCAAGCCGTTCCCCTGCCACTCACACACAGACGCCAAGCCCGTTCCCCTGCCGCTCACGCAGACGCCAAGCCCGTTCCCCTGCCACTCACACACAGACACCAAGCCCGTTCCCCTGCCGCTCACACACAGACAACAAGCCCGTTCCCCTGCCGCTCACACACAGACGCCAAGCCGTTCCCCTGCCACTCACACACAGACGCCAAGCCCGTTCCCCTGCCGCTCACACACAGACGCCAAGCCGTTCCCCTGCCACTCACGCAGACGCCAAGCCCGTTCCCCTGCCGCTCACACACAGACGCCAAGCCCGTTCCCCTGCCGCTCACACACAGACGCCAAGCCGTTCCCCTGCCGCTCACACACAGACGCCAGGCCCGTTCCCCTGCCGCTCTGTCAAGCGGTTTAAACTCGCTATTTGCATTTCAGGTTTGGTCCAACAGAATCGGTCATATGGACACAAACGCTTAGAGACATTTATTTGACTGTAATAGAGGAGAACTCAGCCTTTCTAACGATACCCTTTTCATGTCTCAGCTCCCACAATGTAGAACAGAGCAGACCCTACTAAAACGAGAGTATCAATGAACATGATTGTGGAAAATGAATGTGCCGTTTGTCAAGTGTGACATTGTGGTACCACGTACTGCTAGCAGCGTTTTAGCCAGACTTATGTGCTAGCTGTCTAGTTTGTTTTATTAATGTGCAATGAGCATAAAAAGACACATTTATATGAAGAATCGGCAACTTGTTCTCATTCTGAGAAATAGGCAGCGTCTTATCCAGGTAGGCCACTTGATTTCAACATCTAAACAAAGTGAACAGGCTGTGTGTTTCAAACAGTAGGAGATGGAAAGGAGGGTGTGTTCATAAGTTCCACTGTTTTACGGTGTTAGCAAGCAAATAGATCCAAGTTGGCTAGACTTTATATTTAACGTTTAGCTGGCTACTCACTAGCACGTGGGCTTGTGCTTCAGAGATTGAGACCTGTGTTAATGTTCTACCAAAAAAAAAGTTTTTATTTCACCTTTATTTAACCAGGTAGCCTAGTTGAGAACAGGTTCTCATTTACAACTGCGACCTGGACAAGATAAAGCAAAGCAGTGTGACACAGACAACAACACAGAGTTACACATGGAGTAAACAATAAACAAGTCAATGACACAGTAGAAAAAAAGAAAGTCTATATACAGTATGTGCAAAAGGCATGAGGAGGTAGGCAATAAATAGGCCATAGGAGCGAATAATTACAATTTAGCAGATTAACACTGTGATAAATGAGCATGTGATGATATGCAAGTAGACATACTGGTGTGCAAAAGAGCAGAAAAGTTAATAAAATAAAAACAGTAAGGGGATGAGGTATGTAGATTGGGTGGGCAATTTACAGATGGACTATGTACAGCTGCAGCGATCGGTTAGCAGCTCAGGTAGCTGATGTTTAAAGTTGGTGAGGGAAATAAGTCTCAAACTGGAACGAATTGCAAAAATCGCTGAAGTCACTGGCAGCAGAGAACTGTAAGGAAAGGCGGCCAAATGAGGTGTTGTCTTTGGGGATGATCAGTGAGATATACCTGCTGGAACATGTGCTACAGGTGGGTGTTATCGTGAACTGAGAAGGTGGAGCTTTACCTAGCATAGACGTATAGATGACCTGGAGCCAGTGGGTCTGGCGACAAATATGTAGCGAGGGCCAGCCGACTAGAGCATACAGGTCGCAGTGGTGGGTGGTATAAGGTGATTTGGTAACAAAACGGATGGCACTGTGATAGACTGCATCCAGTTTGCTAATGGAAGCTATTTTGTAGATGACATCGAAGTCGAGGATCGGTAGGATAGTCAGTTTTAGTAGGGTAACTTTGGCGGCGTGAGTGAAGGAGGCTTTTGTTTGCGAAATAGAAATCCGATTCTAGATTTGATTTTGGATTGGAGATGTTTAATATGAGTCTGGAAGGAGAGTTTACAGTCTAACCAGACACCTAGGTATTTATAGTTGTCCACATATTCTAGGTCGGAACCGTCCAGGGTGGTGATGCTGGCCCCGCGGGCGGGTGCGGGCAGCAAACGGTTGAAGAGCATGCATTTAGTTTTACTAGCGTTTAAGAGCAGTTGGAGGCCACGGAAGGAGTGTTGTATGGCATTGAAGCTCGTTTGGAGGTTTGTTAGCACAGTGTCCAAAGAGGGGCCAGAAGTATACAGAATGGTGTCGTCTGAGTAGAGGTGGATCAGAGAATCACCAGCAGCAAGAGCGACATCATTGATATATACAGAGAAAAGAGTTGGCCCGAGAATTGAACCCTGTGGTACCCCATAAAGACTGCCAGAGGTCAGGACAACATGCCCTCCGATTTGACACATTGAACTCTGTCTGCAAAGTAGTTGGTGAACCAGGCGAGGCAGTCATTAGAAAAACCAAGGCTATTGAGTCTGCCGATAAGAATCTGGTGATTGACAGAGTCGAAAGCCTTGGCCAGGTCGATGAAGACGGCGGTTATGATATCGTTTAGTACCTTGAGCGTGCCTGCTACCAGAAGTTAGTTATTATTAGTGAATGTGCCTTATGCATGTGTCTGGTTTAACAAAAAGGGCATTTTCATAGACTCAAATAAAATTTTATTTGTCACATACACATGGTTAGCAGATGTTAATGCGAGTGTAGCGAAATGCTTGTGCTTCTAGTTCGGACTATGCAGTAATTTCCAACAAGTAATCTAACATATCAATTTCACAAGTGTAAAGGAATGAATATGTACATAAAAAAAATATGAATGAGTGATGGTATAGAACGGCATAGGCAAGATGCAGTGGATGGTATAGAGTACAGTATATACATATGAGATGAGTAATGTAGGGTATGAAAACACAGAAAACATAAAGTGGCATTGTTTAAAGTGGCTAGTGATAAATGTATTACATCAATTTTTCCATTATTAAAGTGGCTAGAGTTGAGTCAGTATGTTTGTTGGCAGCAGCCTCTATGTTAGTGATGGCTGTTTACCAGTCTGATGGCCTTGAGATAGAAGCTGTTTTTCAGTCTCTCGGTCCCAGCTTTGATGCACCTGTACTGACCTCGCCTTCTGGATGTTAGCGGGGTGAACAGGCAGTGGCTCGGGTGGTTGTTGTCCTTGATGATCTTTTTGGCCTTCCTGTGACATCGGGTGGTGTAGGTGTCATGGAGGGCAGGTAGTTTGCCCCCAGTGATGGGTTGTGCAGACCTCACTACCCTCTGGGGAGCCTTGCGGTTGAGGGCGGTGCAGTTTCCCTACCAGGCAGTAATACACCCCGACAGGATGCTCTCAATTGTGCATCTGTAAAAGTTTGAGTGTTTTTGGCTGAAGTCCAAAGCCAGATCAGTGATTATTGCAAAAAAGCAGGGTAAACTATTTTGATAAAATAATCAATTTATTAGTGGGTCTTATGGTTGTGGAAGGCTTATATTTAGCTTAGGTATAGTTGTACATGCAATGTTTTGATCTTTTTTTTCGTTGTACAAAAAAGCTTATCTAAAGAACGTTAAAACATTTTGAGATGTATCGTGAATTGCCCATAAATTTGAAAAAATCCAGATTTTTAGGCCATATCGCCCAGCCCTAACTATGTCGTAGAGCCATCCTCAGTTTTCTCCTTTCAGTCATCAAACTGTAACCGTTTTAAAGTCACCATCATGGTGAAATCCCTGAGCGGTTTCCTTCCTCTCTGTTAGGAAGGATACCTGTATCTTTGTAGTGACTGGGTGTATTGATACACCATTCAAAGTAAAATGAATTACTTCACAATGCTCAAAGGGATATTCAATGTCTGCTTTTTTTTTACCCATCTACCAATAGGTGCCCTTCTTTGTGAACCATTGGAAAACCTCAAATCTGTGTTTTTGAAATTCACAGCTCGACTGAGGGACCTTACATATAATTCTGCGTGGGGTACAGATATGAGGTAGTCATGTTAAACACTCTATTGCTCACAGTGAGCCCATGCAACCTATTATGTGACTTGTTAAGCACATTTGTACTCCTGAACTTATTTAGGCTTCCCATAACAAAAGGGTTGAATACTTATTGACTCAAGACATTTTAGCTTTTCCTTTTTTTTATTAATTTGTAAACATTTCTAAAAACGAAATTCCACGTTGACATCATGGGCCATTGTGTGTAGATCAGTGACACAATCTTAAATTAAACCATTTTAAATTCAGGCTGTAACAAAATGTGGAAGTTCTGGAAGAGCGCAAGGGAGCGTGAAAGAGGGGAGAGAGCCAGAGATGCTGGGAGAGGGGAAAAGTGGTATGCTTAGCCTTTTCACACAGTCCATCCTCCCTCTAGCCAGCCTGTTCCTTCAGTACAACACTGGTCTTTGTGCATACTGCTCTTAGTGCTCAGCAGTGCATGGCGATGCAGCAGACGTCATTGACAGAGTGGCCTGTCTGTGCACTGAGCCAGAACCGCCACTGCCTGTTTGGACTGCACCCAGAACCCACGGTGCTCTGCATTATCCCAGGACACATCCTCGTAGAGAAGGGCCTTAAAACTACGCCTCTGGGCAGTAAGGCCAAAGGCAACATGCAGCCAAGCTAGGTGAACCAGGGGGACCCCAGGATCACATCAGCAGTCTTAGCTATAGCATGCAGAGGTCTAGACTTCTCATTGAACTCTACACATATTCCTAGAAGTGTAATATTACTTTCCGTACATGTTCGAGACCAGAAGGGTGTTCCTGCAGCCATTCTGACTCCAGGCCTGTTGCTGCTAGAGTTGGTTGATGAGGACAGAGCTGGAGCCTGTCCGAGATGTTCCCACCGTGTGTTGAAATAAGATGCATTTTGATTCAAGTGACTAATTGTCTCCCTATTTAGAATATGGAGAACAAGCTATGAAGGGAAAATACTGCTGTTTTGGTGCTGGTACAGTTAACAAGCGCAAAGATTCTATTGGGATATTGTCAAAAATGATAGGATATATCAACAACAACCAAACATCCCGATATGTAACTATTGATTCCCCCCCATCACTAAAGACTATGGGGTTGATCATTTATGTAACGCGTGTCAGAAGGTGGGGGTTTAGTAAGGCCAGAAGCTGTGCCAAAATGGAAGAAAACGGACAAACATGCGGTGAACTAGCCTAACCTGAACTTGCTTGTTTTTCGTTGCATAACTGTTTGTTGCCAAACGATTTGCTACATGTGCACTAATGAATAGGATCCTGGTTTCCAGCATGCTACACCACCACTGCTGTCCATGTTTACTCCAGATCCAGAAACCCACTGGGAGATGTGGTGGATTATTTACACTAGGCTGTTTTTACTGGACACTGCTCTCTGATGTGGCTGACCCTGTTTAACCAAAGAATATAGTATCCCCTCGGCAGACTACTACACAGAACACTTGCTTGAGGCCAAGCCCCCTGGGTAAAAATACAAAATAGACATGGGCCAATATTCCCTGACAATCACTGACGGCTCTGGTTGAACCAGGATATGACTGCTCTGAAGCTGTGTATACAGGTGTCCTTGTAGGCAGCTGAATGGCCACAGAAAGGGGAATAATAGGCCTTTTTTAATACTTCAGCCTTGAACAGACCATAAAAGGCCATACCGTTGCAGTGTTGAAGTGAGAAGCTGACCTGTTGTAGAAGGGGTCAAAGTAGCCCCAGGGTCAGTGTGCTTACTGTGGATCATAGATCAACCTGTCTGTGTCGGTCTCGCGCTCGCTCTAAAATTGTAATAATAGATTAACATCAATCCAGTTTGTCCACTCAGTGTTTAGAAAATAAATGGGCTGCTTAGCCACCCACCACCTCACTCCCTCCCCATTGTTATTTGTTTGTGTACACTCTGTTTGCACCCTGCCCTGAGCCATCTGACCACTAAGGGACTGGCTCTTTAAGGATGCACTGAGTAGGTCCAGTTTGTTCATTTAACTGGTTATGTTAAGGAATCCATTGGTGTATCCATCTGGCTGCACCCTCATTTGGAGTTACCAAGGTCGTGTTCATTAGGCACCAAATGGAACAAAACAGACAAACAGGGCGGGATGATCTGGTCCAATAAGAAACACACATTTCCAAACACTCAGTTTACCGTTGTATGCCCTAAGGAACAAATCTGTGTTTTATTGCCATCTGAGACAGGTCCTCTTTAACATGTGATTGATTGACCCAAAACCGTTCCTTCAATGGGGTATCAGTGGAGAGGTGCCTCCCCCTCGCCTCCACACTTTCCCCAGGTCTGATGTGTGAGGGGGGGGGGGGGGGGGGGCTCTCAGAATAGGAATAAAGATCTAGGATCAGTTTGGCCTTTTAACTCCATAATGAATAAATGGCAGTCCTGATCTTACAGTATATCCTAGATCAGCCCTGCTACTTGAGACGCTATATGAATACTGGCCCAGATGGTATCTCCAGGGGTCCAGTACTACCTAAATGTGGGGAGTGACTTGTCTGTCGGAGTCGTAATGATCTTAATGCTATGCGTCAGCTCCACATGGTCTCCTCCATTGTCCCTCACTGTCAGGGTTTAACGCCATGGGGACACATCAGTCACGGTTACAGCATGCAGAATATATTAGTGCCAGCCAGCCATATTCATCACTCTCTGTATATCTCTCTGCTCTCTCCTCTCTGCCTCTCTGTGTAGGCCTACCTCTTGGTTCTTCTCACTCTTTCTTTCTCGCACTTTCTCCGTCTCCTCTCTTGATGTTTCCCAACACTCTTATTGTTGAATCTGTAGACATGTTGACAGTTTGAGAAGATCCATATCTGTTGTGTTATGGCCCTGGCCGGGCCATTTCTTGTAAATGGAACCAGATTGTAATGCAGGTCATCCTCCCAGTATTGTGAAAGATTGTCAGTCTGTACAGTATAAATGGTATAATGTGGCTAATCTCAGGGCTGTCTTCATGTCGCTGTGCTCTTAAACCGTCTCAGCGCTGTCAAGACTGGCCCTAAACATCTCTCCCTTCTTTCTCTCCTCTCTCTCCTCCCACTCACTCAGGCCGTCCCTCTCCATGTATTGTATGGGTATGTTTGCCAGAGACAATGGGATATGTAAAAGACCCATTTCTCATGCAGTAAATGGACAAACCAACATGCAGAAACCGTTTGTGATATATTGAAAACCGAAACATAACATGTGCTATGTACACAAACATCTGCCACAATAATCATATTACTTGGATTTTTTTAAAACAAGCACCTTATAAAACAAGCACCTTATAAACAAGCACCTTAATCTTCTTCTTCTTCACCTAGGATGCCAGCTACTGGTTACAGGTGCACCGGTTGGAGCATGGGGACGGAGGTATCCTGGACCTGGATGACGTGCTGTGTGATGTGGCTGATGACAAAGACCGGGTAAGGGAACTGAAGCATGGGGTGATCTAGCAGTTTAAGACAGTGAGAGAGTGGGTTTGAGTCCAACCCACTGTTTTCTAGCACTGTCTCCTGCCTGTCCTGTCAGTCCTTCACTGTCCTATAGTAAACACGTGGTTGGAAATGCTACTTCAAGCAAGGGCCATGTGTCATCATGTATAAAGGATGACATGAGAGCAAAAACTCAGGGCATAAGTAGCTGCAAAAAAAAAATAGCCGACACTGTACGTGAACAACCCTTTTGGCAACAACACTGGTTATCTGGTTAGTGCTTGGCATTTGTTGTTTGATACAGGTAGCTGCCAAAATAATGGAAACGCATGTTCCGGGATTCATCCATTGGCATTCAGGAGTATACCACCTCAATCACTGGCTTCATCAATACATGCATCAACGATGTCGTCGTCCCCACAGTGACCGTACGTACATATCCTAACCAGAAGCCATGGACTACAGGCAACATCCAGTTCTAGCTAAAGGCTAGAACTGCTGCATTCAAGGAGCGGGACACTAATCTGGATGCTTATAAGAAATCCTGCTATCCCCTCAGATGAAACATCAAACAGGCAAAGCGCCAATACAGGATTAAGATTGAATCCTACTGCACCGGCTCTGACGCTCATTGGATGTGGCAGGGCTTGCAAACAATTTCAGACTACAAAGGGAAAACCAGACGCGAGCTGCTCAGTGACGCAAGCCTACCCAATTACCTAAATGCCCTTTATCCTCACTTTGAGGCAAGCAACACTGAAGCATGCATGAGAGCATCAGCTTTTCCCGGACAACTGTGTAATCGCGCTCTCTGTAGTTGTGACCAAGACCTTTTTAAACAGGTCAACATCTGCCGCAGGGCAGATTACCAGGACGTGCACTTAGAGCATGCAAGTGTCTTCACTGACATTTTCATCCTCTCCATGACCGATTCTGTAATACCTACATGTTTCAAACAGACCACCATAGTCCCCAAGAAAGTGAAGTTAACCTGCCTACATGACTACCGCCCCATAGCACTCACGTCAGTAGCCATGAAGTGCTTTGAAAGGCTGGTCATGGCTTACATCAACATCATCATACCGCATACCCTAGACCCACTCCAATTTGCATACGGCCCCAACAGATCCACAGATGACTCAATCACACTCCACACTGCCCTTTCACACCTGGACAAAAGGAACACATATGTGAGACTGCTGTTCATTGACTACAGGTCAGTGTTCAACACCATAGTGCCCACAAAGCTCATCACTAAGCTAAGGACCCTGGGACTAAACATTTCCCTCTGCAACTGGATCCTGGACTTCCTGACGGGCTGTCCCCAGGTTGTAAGGGTAGGTAACAACACATCTGATCGTTAACACGGGTCCCCTCAGGGGTGCGTGCTTAGTCACCTCCATTACTCCCTGTTCATCCACGACTCCAACACCATCATTAAGTTTGCTGACGACACAACAGTAATAAGCCTGATCACTGACAACGATGAGACCGCCTCTAGGTAGGTCAGAGACCTGGCAGTGTGGTACCAGGACAACAACACCTCTCTCAACATGAGCAAGACAAAGGAGCTGATTGTGGACTACAAGAAAAGGAGGGCCGAACACGCCCCTGTTCACATCGAGGCTGTAGTGGAGCGGGTCGAGTGTTTCATGCTCTTTCGTGTTCATGGTCCAAACATACCAAGACAGTCATGAGGGTATGACAACACCTTTTTTCCCCCTCAGGAGACTGAAAATATTTGTTATGGATCCTCAAAAGGTCCTACGGCTGCACCGTTGCAAGCATCTTGACCGGTTGCCTCACCGCCTGGTATGGCAATTGCTTGGCATCCGACCATAAGGCGCTACAGAGAGTAGTGCGTACGGCCCATACATCAGCTTACTGGGACCAAGCTTACTGCAATCCAGGACCTATATACTAGGCGGTGTCAGAGGAAAGCCCGTAAAATTCATAGACTGTTCTCTCTGCTACCGCACGGCAAGTGGTACTGGAGCGCCAAGTCTAGGTCCAAAAGGCTCCTTAACAGCTTCTACCCCCAAGCCCTTCTTTGGACACTGTGTTAACAAACCTCCAAACGAGCTTCAATGCCATCCAACTCTCCTTCTGTGGCCTCCAACTGCTCTTAAACACGAATAAAACTAAATGCATGCTTTTCAACCGATCGCTGCCCGCACCCGTCCGCCCTACTAGCATCACTACTCTGGACGGTTCTGACTTAGAATATGTGGACAACTACAAATACCTAGGTGTCTGGCTAGACTGTAAACTCTCCTTCCAGACTCATATTAAACATATCCAATCAAAAATTGAATCTATAATCGGCTTCCTATTTCGCAACAAACATACCCTCGTAAAACTGACTATCCTCGACTCTGGCGATGTCATTTACAAAATAGCCTCCAACACTCTACTCAACAAATGGGATGCAGTCTATCACAGTGCCATCCATTTTGTCACCAAAGCGCCATATACTACCCACCACTGCGACCTGTATGCTCTCGTTGGCTGGCCCTCGCGACATATTCGTCGCCAGACCCACTGGCTCCAGGTCATCTATAAGTCTTTGCTAGGTAAAGCTCTGCCTTATCTCAGCTCACTGGTCACCATAGCAACATCCACCCGTAGCACGCGCTCCAGCAGGTGTATCTCACTGGTCATCCCCAAAGCCAACACCACCTTTGGCCGCCTTTCCTTACAGTTCTCTGCTGCCAATGACTGGAACGAACTGCAAAAATCGCTGAAGTTGGAGACTTATCTCCCTCACTGACTTTAAGCATCAGCTATCTGAGCAGCTTACCGATCATTTACAGCCCATCTGTAAATTGCCCATCCAATCTACCTACCTCATCCCCATATTGTTTTAACTTTTTGCTCTTTTGCACACCAGTATTTCTACTTGCACATCATTATCTGCACATCTATCACTCCATTGTTAATTTGCTAAATTGTAATTACTTCGCTACTATGGCCTATTTATTGCCTTACCTCCTCACGCCATTTGCACACACTGTATATAGACTTTTTCTATTGTTGTTGACTGTACGTTTGTTTATTCCATGTGTAACTTGGTTGTTTGTGTCGCACTGCTTTGCTTTATCTTGTCCAGGTCGCAGTTGTAAATGAGAACTTGTTCTCAACTGGCCTACCTGGTTAAATAAAAAAAATATTTAAAAAAAGAATGCAAAAAAAATATTGAAATGGTCACAAGGACTATTTACATTTTCCACTGCTGCCTCTCGCTGTTTATTATCTATGCATAGGCACTTTACCCCTACCCGATATGTACAAATTACCTTGACTAACCTCTACCCCTGCACATTGACTTGGTACCTTTACTCCCTGTATACTGCCTCCTTATTGTGCTCTTTGTATATTACTTTAATTTATTTCGTAAATATTTTCTTTACCAAATATGCAGTTCAAGAAATAGAGTTAAGGTCTACACCTGTTGTATTTGGTGAACTTGACAAATACGATTTGATTTGACTTGAGGATACAAAGTATATAGAAATTCCATCATGCTTAAGGTCATTTATGAAAATGCTGGGGAGAATGCTGGGGAGGCCATTAGTTCTGGCTAATGTGGCTATACCCCCATGGGATGACAATTCCCCCATCCACTGGGCACGAGTGTTCACTGATTGGTTTAATGAGCATGAAAATGATGTAAGCCATATGCCATGGCCGTCTGTCACCTGATCTCAACCCAATTAAACACTTGTGGGAGATTCTGGAGAATCTATGCCATGGTGCATTAAAGCTGTTCTGGTTCGTAGTGCCCCAATCCCCTATTAAGACGTTATGTTGGTGTATCCTTTATTTTGGCACTTACTGTATCATGTTAGAACGGGGAAAATGTGTTTTTCCTCCCAATGTCCATGTAGGTCTTTCCGCTTCTTGACCTGTCCAGATGTGTGAATCCATATGTTTGTTTTTCATCAATAACATAGATGCATAAATATATGAGGCAAGCAGCAAACTGTCTGTCTATTTAGAAAAGGCTTGGGCTACTTCACTCACCCCTCTCCACAGAATAGACTATGACTGCACCCAACCCTATTCCCTATATAATGTACTACTTTTGACCAGGGACCATATGGCTCTCTATAGGGAATCAGGTGCCCTTTACGACAGACACAGTTAGGTAAAATGCAGAGTACAGAGTTGTAAGCTGCGTTCGTTGCCCTCTGGCCACTCGTCTCATTTCCTCTCATCTCTCACTGTTGTTTCTCACCATTATAAAATGAGTCTGATGGAGAGCAAATCCTCTGAGTGAGGGACAGCAGGGCTCAGAGGTCACCAAGGGTCACATTCTCAGCTGGGTTTGTTGTGCGCCAAGGCCACTGGGCGATATCAGAATCCGTGTTACCGCAATACACTGGGCTGACTGTGACCAAAGTAATGTTAACATTAGGATGCTGTAATGAGTTGCAGCCGGGATTTAATATGGGAATCCATGTGGGAAACCTCCACCAGATGTAGGCTTGGTACAGTGTGTATTGCATGTACAAGTGATTCAATTTTAGACTAACGTTCTTCTTACACAGTGATACTGCTTAGTGTGAGTGACTCTTACCAGTTTACAGACTGATTCGGGCTCTATCCAGACCATGGTGTGGGTTTGTTTGAGAGTGTATGCATGTTTCCAAACCAATTGGAGACAGATTTTCATGCAAATATTCTCAAATGTGCATAGAAATAGCAGGCGCATTTTCCTCCCAGAGATTTTACTATCAAATTGACTTGTTGAGGATACAAGGCTGTGTGTGATGACATAGTGCACATAAAAATACCTTTTACAGTTAATTTCCTATGTACCTAATCAAAAGAAAATACAAGAGAAATTGGTTTTCATAGCATTTCCAACTCACCAAAAATGTTTGCGTTTTATATAGGAATTGTGCCTACTCTGAAATAAGCATGTGCACTCTAGACAGTAGCGTGCAGATGAGGTCGACTGACTATGATTTTTCAACGCCGATACCGATTATTGGAGGACCAATAAAAGCCGATACTGATTAATCGGCCGATTTATTCATTATTTTTTTATTTAGTTATTTTTTATATATATATATTATTATTATTATTTTTTGTTGTAATAATGACAATTACAACAATACTGAATGAACACTTATTTTAACTTAATATAATACAACAATTTAGCCTCAAATAAATAATGAAACATGTTCAATTTGGTTTAAATAATGCAAAAACAAAGTGTTGGAGAAGAAAGTAAAAGTGCAATATGTGCCATGTAAAAAAGCTAACGTTTAAGTTCCTTGCTCAGAACATGAAAGTTGGTGGTTCTTTTTTAACATGAGTCTTCAATATTCCCAGGTAAGAAGTTGTCATTATTATAGGAATTATGACGCGTCAACGATTTCTCTCTACCATTTCGTATTTCATATACCGTTTGACTATTGGATGTTCTTATAGGCACTTTAGTATTGCCAGCCTAATCTCAGGAATTGATAGGCTTGAAGTCATAAACAGCGCTGTGCCTCAAGCATTGCTAAGAGCTGCTGGCAAATGCAGTAAAGTGCTGTTTGAATGAATGCGTACGAGCCTGCTGCTGCCTACCACCGCTCAGACTGCTCTATCAAATCATAATTATAATAAACTCGGCAAAAAAAGGGTCCTGAAAGAGGGACGTTTCTGTCTTTCAATGATAATTTGTAAAAATCCAAATATTCACAGATCTTCATTGAAAAAGGTTTAAACACTGTTTCCCATGCTTGTTCAATGAACCATAAACAATTAACGACTGTTACACAGGTGCATGTTCATTAAGACACAAACAGCTTACAGACGGTAGGCAATTGGGTCACAGTTATGAAAACTTAGGACACTGAAGAGGCCTTTCTACTGACTCTGAAAAACACCAAAAGAAAGATGCCCAGGGTCCCTGCTCATCTGCATAAACGTGCCTTAGGCATGCTGCAAGGAGGCATGAGGACTGCAGATGTGGCCATGGCAATAAATTGCAATGTCCGTACTGATACGCCGAAGACAGAGCTACAGGGAGACAGGACGGACAGCTGATCGTCCTCGCAGTGGCAGACCACGTGTAACAACACCTGCACAGGATCGGTACATCACACTTGCGGGACAGATGCAGGATAGCAACAACAGCTGCCGGAATTACACCAGGAACGCACAATCCCTCCATCAGTGCTCAGACTGTCCGCAATAGGCTGAGGCCTTGTAGGCCTGTTGTAAGGCAGGTCCTCACCAGACATCACGGGCAACAATGTCACCTATGGGCACAAACCCTCTGTCGCTGGACCAGACAGGACTGGCAAAAAGTGCTCTTCACTGACGAGTCGCGGTTTTGTCTCACCAGGGGTGATGGTCGGATCCACGTTTATCATCGAAGGAATGAGCGTTACACCATGACCTGTACTCTGGATGTTCATACAAATATTTACACATGTTAAGTTTGCTGAAAATAAACGCAGTTGACGGTGATAACGTTTCTTTTTTTGCTGAGTTTATAATAAACACACAGAAGTACGAGCCTTTGGTCATTAATATGGTCAAATCCGAAAACAAACATTTATTCTTTCAGTGAAATACGGAACCGTTCCGTATTTTATCTAACGGGTGGCAACCCTAAATCGAAATATTGCTGTTACATTGCACAACCTTCAATGTTATGTCCTAATTATGTAAAATCCTGGCAAATTAATTACGGTCTTTGTTAGGAAGAAATGGTCTTCACACAGTTCACAACAAGCCAGGTGGCCCAAACTGCTGCATATACCCTGAGTCTGCTTGCACTGAACGCAAGAGAAGTGACAATTTCGCTAGTTAATATTGCCTGCTATCATGCATTTATTTTAACTAAATATGTAGGTTTAAAAAAAAAAAACTTCTGTGTATTGATTTTAAGAAAGAAACATTGATGTTTATGGTTAGGTACATTTGTGCAGTGATTGTGCTTTTTTCGCGAATGCGCTTTTGTTAATTCATCACCCGTTTGGCGAAGTTGAAGTAGGCTGTGATTCGATGATAAATGAACAGGCACTGCATTGCATATAATCAACGCAGGACAAGCTAGTTAACTACAAATGGTTGATATTACTAGGTTAACTAGTGATTATGTTAAGTTTAATGCTAGCTAGCAACTTACCTTACAGCAACAGGTCCTTCTGTTGCTGCACTCGCGTAACAGGTGGTCAGACTGCCACGCAGTCTCCTCATGGATTGCAATGTAATCGGCCATATTCAGCGTCCAAAAAGGCTGATTACCAATTTGTTATGAACACTTGAAATTGGCCCTAATTAATCGGCCAACTTGTCTAGCGTGTTTTGTGAACATTTGAAAAGTTTACCGAAAAATGTCATGTTTCAATCAAGCCCGTCGTGAATCTATTTCGCTGACATGTACTTTACAGTCGTGGCCAAAAGTTTTGAGAATGACACACATAGTAATTTTCACAGTCTGCTGCCACAGTTTGTATGATGGCAATTTGCATATACTCCAGAATGTTATGAAGAGTGATCAGATGAATTGCAAAGTCCCTCTTTGCAATGCCCCCAAAAACTTTTCCACTGCATTTCAGCCCTGCCACAAAAGGACCAGCTGACATCATGTCAGTGATTCTCTCGTTAACACAGGTGTGAGTGTTGACGAGGACAAGGTTGGAGATCACTCTCATGCTGATTTGAGTTCAAATAACAGACTGGAAGCTTCAAAAGGAGGGTGATGCTTGGAATCATTGTTCTTCCTCTGTCAGCTATGGTTACCTGCAAGGAAACACGTGCTGTCATCATTGCCTTGCACAAAAAGGGCTTCACAGGCAAGGATATTGCTTCCAGTAAGATTGCACCTAAATCAACCATTTATCGGATCATCAAGAACTTCAAGGAGAGCGATTCAATTCTTGTGAAGAAGGCTTCAGGGCGCCCAAGAAAGTCCAGCAAGTGCCAGGACCGTCTCCTAAAGTTGATTCAGCTGCGGGATCGGTGCACCACCAGTACAGAGCTTGCTCAGGAATGGCAGCAGGCAGGTGTGAGTGCATCTGCACACACAGTGAGGAGAAGACTTTTGGAGGATGGCATGGTGTCAAGAAGGGCAGCAAAGAAGCCACTTCTCTCCAGGAAAAATATTAGGGACAGACTGATATTCTGCAAAAGGTACAGGGATTGGACTGCTGAGGACTGGGGTAAAGTCATTGTCTCTGATGAATCCCCTTTCCGATTGTTTGGGGCATCCGGAAAAAGTTTGTCCGGAGAAGACAAGGTGAGCGCTACCATCAGTCCTGTGTCATGCCAACAGTAAAGCATCCTGAGACCATTCAGGTGCGGGGTTGCTTCTCAGCCAAGGGAGTGTGCTCACTCACAATTTTGCCTAAGAACACAGACATGAATAAAGAATGGTACCAACACATCCTCCAAGAGCAACTTCTCCCAACTATCCAGGAACAGTTTGGTAACGAACAATGCCTTTTCCAGCATGATGGAGCACCTTGCCATACGGCAAAAGTGATAACTAAGTGGCTCAGGGAACAAAACATTGATATTTTGGGTCCATGGCCAGGAAACTCCCCAGACCTTAATCCCATTGAGAACTTGTGGTCAATCCTCAAGAGGCGGATGGACAAACAAAAACGCCAAGCATTGATTATGCAAGAATGGGCTGCCATCAGTCAGGATGTGGCCCAGAAGTTAATTGACAGCATGCCAGGGCGGATTGCAGAGGTCTTTAAAAAGAAGGGTCAACACAGCAAATATTGACTCTTTGCGTCAACTTCATGTAATTGTCAATAAAAGCCATTGACACTTGTGAAATGCTTGTAATTATACTTCAGTATTCCATAGTAACATCTGACAGAAATATCTAAAGACACTGAGGCAGCAGACTTTGTGAAAAATTTATATTTGTGTCATTCTCAAAACTTTTGGCCATTACTGTACTTGCATAAAATGGCTGAATGGAAACTTGGAAAGGGGATACCTAGTCAGTTGTACAACTGAATGCCTTCAACTTAAGTGTCTTCTGTATTTAACCCCTCTGATTCTGAGGTGCTGGAGGCTGCCTTCATCAACATCCACATCTTCGGCACCCGGGGAACAGTGGGTTAACTGCCTCGCTGTTGTCTAATAGATTATCGCCCATGCCTGATTTTTAAAGCCTGTGATTCTGTTCAAGGGGGATGGATGATGAATGAGACTGGGATTGGAAGTGAGTGACAGCTTGAATTAATCTGTAGAGGGAGATGGGTGGGGGGAGAGAGCAGCTTTGATCAGTTATGGGTGTAGTTAGTAAGCATACGGTTAGTGGCTCACTGAAGCTTCTCTCCACAATAAATGGTTAGAGTTGGTGGATAAGCTTCTCTACAATAAAGGGGGTAAGTCAATGCCGTGACCTTAGTGCTGGCACAATTACCGTATAGCTGTGTAACTGACAGTTATGGATGAAAATAAAATAACCGTCATAACTAGAGGTCGACCGATTATGATTTTTCAACGCCGACACCGATTATTGGAGGACCACATAAAGCCGATACCGATTAATCGGCCAATGATGTTTTTTTTTTATTATTATTATTTTTTTTACTTATTTTTTGTAATAATGACAATTACAACAATACTGAATGAACACTTATTTTAACTTAATATAATACAACAATTTAGCCTCAAATAAATAATGAAACATGTTCAATTTGGTTTAAAGAATGCAAAAACCAAGTGTTGGAGAAGAAAGTAAAAGTGCAATATGTGCCATGTAAGAAATCTAACTTTAAGTTCCTTGCTCAGAACATGAGAACATATTTACATTTTAGTCATTTAGCAGACGCTCTTATCCAGAGCAACTTACAGTAGTGAATGGATACATTTCATAAATGTTTTTCTCCATACTGGTCCCACGTGGGAATCGAACCCACAACCCTGGCGTTGCAAACACCATGCTCTACCAACTGAGCCACGCGATACACATATGAAAGCTGGTGGTTCCTTTTAACATGAGTCTTCAATATTCCCAGGTAAGAAGTTTTAGGTTGTAGTTATTATAGGACTATTTCTCTATACGATTTGTATTTCATATACCTTTGACTATTGGATGTTCTTATAGGCACTTTAGTATTGCCAGTGTAACAGTATAGCTTCCGTCCCTCTCCTCGCTCCTACCTGGGCTCGAACCAGGAACACATCGACAACAGCCACCCTCGAAGCAGCGTTACCCATGTAGAGTAAGGGGAACAACCACTCCCAAGTCTGAGAGCGAGTGACGTTTGAAACGCTATTAGCGCGCACCTGGCTAACTAGCTAGCCATTTCACATCGGTTACACCAGCCTAATCTTGGGAGTTGATAGGCTTGAAGTCATAAACAGCGCAATGCCTGAAGCATTGCGAATAGCTGCTGGCAAAACGCACAAAAGTGCTGTTTGAATGAATGCTTACGAGCCTGCTGGTGCCTACCACCGCTCAGTCAGACTCATAGACTTAATTATAATATAATAAACACACAGAAATACAAGCCTTAGTTTCTGGATTCGACCATATTAATGACCTATCATCTCGAAAACAAACGTTTTTTCTTTCAGTGAAATACGGAACCGTTCCGTATTTTATCTAACGGGTGGCATCCCTAAGTCTAAATATTCCTGTTACATTGCACAACCTTCAATGTTATGTCATAATTATGTAAAATTCTGGCAAATTTGTTCGCAACGAGCCAGGCAACGGAACGCAAGAGCAGTGACACAATTTCATGTTAGCAGGCAATATTAACTAAATATGCAGGTTTAAAATATATACTTGTGTATTGATTTTAAAGAAAGGCATTGATGTTTATGGTTAGGTACATTGGTGCAACGTCAGTGCTTTTTTTCGCAAATGCGCTTGTTATCACCCGTTTGTCGAAGTAGACTGTGATTCAATGAGAAATCGATTATATGCAACGCAGGACACGTTAGATAAACTAGTAATATCATCAACCATGTGTAGTTAACTAGTGATTATGTTAAGATTGATAGTTTTTTATAAGGTAAGTTTAATGCTAGCTAGCAACTTACCTTGGCTTCTTGCTGCCCTCGCGTAACAGGTAGTCAGCCTGCCATGCAGACTCCTCGTGGAGTGCAATGTAAGGCAGGTGGTAAGAGCGTTGGTCTAGTAACCAGAAGGTTGCAAAAACGAATCCCCCCCTGAACAAGGCAGTTAACCCCCGTTCCTAGGCCGTCATTGAAAATAATGTGTTCTTAATCTGACTTGCCGGCAAATCGGTGGACAAAAATACCGATTACCGATTGTTATGAAAACTTGAAATCGGCCTGAATTAATCGGCCATTCCGAATAATCGGCCGACCTCTACTATTAACACTCAACACAACAATAAACAAGAGTATTTAAATTGTAGTACATTTTGAGTAATTTTGTAAAATTTACTAAGTATAGTCTATTATACTTATGTGAAAATGTAACCGGAGGACAATATTCAGAAAGTATTTCAAAACCCACACAAAGTAGGCTATTTGATTTGACAACGATTCAGCTTATTTCAAAATATAGACACCCTCAATAAGATTTAGTACAGACCAGGCCTGAAACAAAATGTAGAAGTAGTAGTCTACTTTGACAACAATTCAGTGAATCCAGACAGATTTCAGAGAGAAGATACAATTTCCCTAATACGATTTGGAGGACAAATTCATATTTCACTGTCATTTGAGTGTTTGCATTTAGCCTACAACATGTCATGGTACTTCTGGAAGCACGGCCCCATCCTGCAAAGTGTGACAGAACACGTAGAGCACTTAGAGGAAGTTACTTGATATCTCTTTGCCCAGCGTCCACTCTGGATGCACACCACACACTGTCTCCTATGTCCTTTAAACTTCACCAGGGAGTGGCCTACTTTCAAATGATGAGTAACAACTCGGTCCACACCCCTGGGTGCCACACTCTTGGCTCCCCACTTCCTGCCACTGTGGCCAAGTGAATGCACAAGCTGCATTTTGAATGCCTTCAGAGATGAGCGCATGCAGTTTCTGGGAAGGGGCCTTTGCAGGGTCCCCCACACTGGTCTACTGACGCCGCCCTCAGGATGCCCTAGATGGGTAGCAATATGACACGCCACCGCTTTGAGCAGCTATGTAGGTACATGCACTTTTCAGATCCCAGTTCAATAAATGAGACAGACAAATTGCACAAAGTAAGCTGTGTGCTACAAAGGTGAATGGTGAGATTTGGGGCAGACACATTCCATGGAAACACAGGCTCCCGTTTCTGGTGTCCTTCCTCCTCCTCTCCATGCTCCTCTTCCTTGCCATGTCTCCCTCGCACCCTATTCCCTGTGGGCCCGGGTCAAAAGTAGTACGCTATATAGGATGCCATTTGGGACACACGTTACATGTCTGTATACATTGATTTGCCGGTCAGTTTAGTCTGATACTCTACAGCCATAGAAATGGAATAAGTAGACTTGAATGAATAGAGTTGATTGTGGATTCCAGTTCTACTCATTCCAGTTCTGTGGCTACAGCAGTTCTGACCTGGAGTTAATTACATAGCTATATGATGCCATAATCGGCTACTAGCCCAATAACCACTCCACTAAACATGACTCCACTCTCCTGGCAACTCGTTCTGCATCTCTGACATGTGCGAGATGCTTTTTAAAGACTGTGGAGAAGGCATGTGTGGCCTGGTGAGTGATATGGCTTTTATTGGGTTACAGTGTGTCATCGCTGCTGCCAGGAATGGTGGCAGACAGCTCAGGGATTCACTGAGTGTTTTTTCAGATGCTGTGTGTCTTTGTCTGTCCCTCCCTCCATGTCCTCTCCCTTGGCCTATAGTCCAGCCTTG
Organism: Salmo trutta; assembly: GCF_901001165.1. NCBI lineage: Eukaryota > Metazoa > Chordata > Actinopteri > Salmoniformes > Salmonidae > Salmo > Salmo trutta. Next base: position 25,671,736 of record NC_042987.1, read on the forward strand.
AGCCTTGATGGCATTCCCGTCTTTAACGGTCAGTCAATGTCCGCCCTGCCTAGTAATAATTGCCCAGAGATGGAGGATAGTAGGACATTCAACACCACACACACACACACACACACACACACACACACAAAACATTGGTGTCAGGTGACTGGCGTGTCCCTGCACCCTCCCGGGGCTATGCTGTCTGGGAAGGACACACACACAGCGGACTCCTTGTCTGGGCAGGGCAGACAGCTGCACGGACCATCTCCACTTAATCACTTCTCGACAGACGCACACACTTCTGTGTAAATACATTTAAATTCAATCACTTTTTGACAGCACCCCTTTTGATTTGAACGAAGCCTTCCGTACATATTTACCCATTGTAGCGGTGCTCAGAAAGGAGCTTTTTGGACCTGAATGCCAAAACATTCCAGAGATAAAGGGGCTCAAAGTTGACCTATTTTTCATACCCCAGCCCACCATACCATGAGACATCCATGTCTTCATCACTGGAATAGATAAATGCTTGAGATTATCATCTAAAAGCTCAAACAGGCTTGTCAAACTATTTTATTCATTGAAAAGAAAAAAACATTTACCTTAACATCAATTTTTTGGCATTCAGGTCCAAAAAGTCACTTTCTGAGCACTTCTACAAAGGGAAAATAATTGAAGGTTTTGTTCCAATCAAAATGGGTGCTGTCAGAAAGTGAGCAAATCCATTTTGAATTCAATCAAACACACACATGGATGCCTCCCACAGTTGTCCTTTGGGTGACCATTCTTGACACACAGGAAACTGCAGCGTTGCAGTTCATGACACCCTCAAACCGGTGCGCCTGGCACCTAATAACACCCTGTTCAAAAGCACTTAGATCTTTTGTCTTGTTCCTTCACCCTCTGAATGGCACACATACACAATCCATGTCTCAAGACTTAAAAATGCTTCTTTAACCTGTTTCTACCCCTTCATCTACACTGATTGAGATGGATTTATCAGGTGCTTTCACCTGCTATACCAGACTCCACTGTGCACCTGCTGAAAGTGAAACAATGTGGCCTTGTGCTCCATAGAGAACAAGGATGGCGCGTTAGTTAACCGCCATTTGTGAAATCAAATCCACGTTTATCAACCAAACCCTGTGTTCCCTTTGGGAGGGTGCTGTTCAATTGTTATATCCACGAAAACATACGTTTACATGTATTGATTTTGGGGCCTCTATATTTAGCCTGCTTGTTTGTCCGCCAAGTGCATTGATTTTTGTAGCACACAGATGTTTTATGATGCTATAAATATTAGTATAGACCCCATTAGAATACATAGTTGTACTTATGAACGATGTCTGTTATGTATTCTAAAGCATTAAATATAAATACAGTTGTGTGGAAAGAAACTCATTTTTTTTAACATAGTTCAAACTGGTCATGAGTTGACTTAGACCACGCCTCTGGGCTGCTTTTATCACTTTCATTAAATCTTCTCTGAAGCCATAGAGAGCAGGGATGCCCTAGAGCAGGCCTGCCAATTTATGAAATAAATAATACGTTTCAAAATATATATTTGAAGTCGGTCGGGGTCTCAACTTATTGTTGATAGTTGGAATAGTAGAATACACAAGGTGTAATTTCCTAATTTGATTGCATCAGTCACTCAATTAGTCTGTCAGCAATTTTTATTTAGATTTGTAAGTTCTAAACTTGTAGTAAGCATGGCTGAATTACCAACCGGGGTAAGACCCATTTCATCATCAGTCAGGATATTAAAAACGTCAAACGTTTGCCCCCCCCCTGGCAAAACGTGTAGAATTTAAGCAAATTAAATGTAAAACGTACATTGTTTTTTCTCTTCACTGTCACAAGGGGGGGGGGGCACTAAAATACTTTGCTTGCACGGTTGGGGGGTGTATGTATGTGGGTACGCAGAACCACGAGCCACTGCGGCCCCTTGTGACAACTTGTTTTTTTGTGGCCCCCACCCCCATCAAATAGTAGTAGTAGTAGTAGTAGTATACCTGTCTCCACCCATCACTACATGACCTAGTGGTGACCTGTGTGTGTGATATCCTTCATCTGCCTCTCCATCAAAGACCCTTCAGAGGAGAGCTGCTAACTAATGACCTTCTATTCCACGCTGCTGCTACGTCCCACCCTAATAGGAACAGCATGGTGTCTATAGGACTTTGCTAAGATGTGGTTGATAGAAAGGTCTATACATGAGGTTAACACACTAAGGTACCTTTTCACATCTGTGTTGCTGGGTCTTACTGCCCGCGCGTGCACCATTTTTACCTCTGCACATGGATTTGCCGACTTTTCGCTGCAAGACCTTTTTGAAGACCGGGTAGAAAGGTCTAAACTCTGTTTGAGCCCCTGTAGGGGAAGACCAGAGAGCATCTACTAGCTAAGACCAAGTCAAGAACATGATTCATATGATATGTAGGTAGCTGCTGCTAAACACAAGTGGCCATTTAAACATTTGACCAGTTCAACACTTGAAGGGGTTTAAACTGAACGGAAGCGGAAAGCTCAATATTAATTATGGTTAATTGCTTCTAATGAGGTTAGAGTGGAACGTTGAGAAAGCAAGCTGTCACTGGGTATTCATCATTTGGGCACGACTCATTAAGACCAGTGTGAAGCACATTTGTCAAGAAATTCACTGTACATTGACCTAGAAGTAGGCCTGTATACAGAAAAATATATTGAGTGTTTCCTTCTGTTAAGACTGAATATACCTTGTGTTTTACAAGCCACATGTTGTGCTTCCCAAAAGGTGGGTGTAGTTGGTGAGTTAATGAAAGCCAGCCTTATGGGAGCACGCACGCACAGCCTCATGGGAAATACCTTGCCAGCGCTCTGTGGCTCATTGGTAGCCTTCTACTGCCTTGGTGACATTACTCCTTGTTAGCCTAGGTTTCCATGGAGCTATGATGAACCACATAAAGCAGTGTATTGTAGCAGTGGTGTGTGTAGGCTACCGTTAAGTCTCACCTTCATTCAGCCCATCCCCCATGAGAGGAACACACCCACGTTTACATGACTGAGTCATGGATAGTCATGCAGTCAGGGAGATGGGGAGCAGTTGCAGGACTGCAGAGAGAGAATGAGCGAAGCCTTTGATCTGCTTTGTTGTGATGAGGCTTTTGGTTGGCTCTCCTGCTCTGTCATGTGTCTGTGGCCAGAACGGTTGTTAATAATGTAGCAAGCCTTTTTAGGTACTGAGACGAGTGAAGATCTGTACATGGGGGCAAGATGCAGTAAGTCAGAGAATGGCTTAAGACACAAGCGTTTTCTTTTGCTCCCTCTTTAAAGCTGGGATCCAAGGTGGAACAGCGCCCCAGACTCACTTGTTTGTTTTTAACTGGAGGAGATGAGCGTCTAGCATCATATGTGCGATGTCCAAAGGAAAAAAGTCTTGGTTGTTTGAAGTAACGTCTTTTGTTGTTGTAATATCTCAAGCGGACGTGGCAGTTTCACCGCTAAGGATTCCAGCTTTAAGTTAACATTTGTAGCCCTCTCTTTTACAGCCTGCTCGAGTAGGCTACGCCTAATTTGTCATCAGGATCATTGTGTGAAAATCAAACCAAGATATTCAAGCAGTTTGTGATTTTCCTGACATTTACAGAGCCTTCAAATTATTCACACCCCTTGACTTTTTCTACATTTTGTTACAGCCTGAATTGAAAATGGTTTAATTTGAGAATGTCTCACTGATCTACACACACACACACAATACTCCATAATGTGGAAGTAGAATTATGTTTTTAGATAATTTTTTGTTTAATGGCTGTGATAATAGAACTGAGGATGGATCAACATTGTACTAACAAATGACAGAGTGAAAAGGAAGCCTGTACAAAAAATCATATTCCAAAACGTGCATCCAGTTTGCAATAAGGCACTAAAGTAATACTGTAAAAAATTTGACAAAAATGTTCTTTTTGTCCTAGATACAAAGTGTTTGGGGCAAATTCAAGACATCACCAGGGATCGTGTTAATGCAGGATTTTGCCATTTTCATGCAGAAAAGGAAAGATAAAACGCAGAATAAATATCTTGCTGGGTTTAGTAAATGCAGATCTAAAATGCTTCTTATTGTAAATTCTACTCGGCTTCAGCCACAGTCAAAATCATGTATGTGAAAGGACAATTTCCTGCTTCAGTTGTACTTCTCCACTTGGAGGAAATATCTTTGCTCCCCTCATTGGATCACCAGACCGAGTTCTGACATGATCTGATGTGTGGACAACTTTTCTGCGCTACTTTCCTCCAGTGTAGTTTTTCTTAGACTGCAATTTAAAATGCAAGTTTAACTTCAAGCAAAACATTAGGGAGTTTTTCTGGCTGCCTTCTCGGACAAAAATGCCTTGCTTTTTCATTGTAAGCTAATGTACCTAGCTATTTGTGGCTGCTAGCCAAATGGCGTTATCATGTGAAAACATTTTCTGCTATATGTGTTGCACACCTCTTATTACACTTGTTACAGGTTTAGGTTTTGAGGTTGGACTTTAGCACGTATAGCTGGTTAGCAGGTAGGGCTCACCGTGTAAGTCGGTGTGTATTACACATTCGGGTGTCATTAGTGGGAAGGTGTTTCACCTGTGCTGACCCAGGTGCTATTTAGGAGTGGCTGGCTCAGTGCTCCAGTTGTCTTGATGGATGCGGAGGGTTAACTCCTTTTAGTTGACTACCTATTTTGATTTCTAGACAAACAATCCTTTCTGATATCCCTGTTTCTCGTTTTGCTCCACCTTTTTGGTTTGTTTCCTGTCTTTACGTTTGGTGTGGATTTTTCTTTTGTTTGCTTCTTCTTGGACAAATTTAGTGGGTGCTCATTGTGGGTGTCTTTTAGGTCCCGGTTGTTGCTAGGCAACTGTCAGTGAACACCCCCATGAGTGTCTTTCAGAACCCCTCCTGAAACCCCACCTGTTATGTTTTGGTTGCTGGTCAGTGACTTTGTTAGTTCCCCCTTCTGTTTGAGCGACATTTTTGGTTTTCTTGCTGGGGAACGTAACACACTATTGAAGCAAAAACTCACTGTTGACTTTCAATATAAAACACAGGTCCCAGCTAGCACAGTGGATCTGGGCCGATTTCTGTCTGAGTCGGGGCACTCGGCTGAGAGTCACTCGGCCGATGTAATGTATTACTTTTGTCTAGAATGTGGGGATTGGGCTCAGGCCGATTCCGGTGAGAGTTATCTGGCCCAAATGTATATATTACTTGGGGCTCAGGCCGATTCCGGTGAGAGTTATCTGGCCCAATTGAATTACTTGGGGCTCAGGCCGAATTCGGTGAGAGGTATCTGGCCCAATTGAATTACTTGGGGGTCAGGCCGATTCCGGTGAGAGGTATCTGGCCCAATTGAATTACTTGGGGGTCAGGCCGATTCCGGTGAGAGGTATCTGGCCCAAATGTAATACTTGGGGCTCAGGCCGAATCCGGTGAGAGTTATCTGGCCCAAATGTATATATTACTTGGGGGTCAGGCCGATTCCGGTGTGAGTTATCTGGCCCAAATGTAATACTTGGGGCTCGGGCCGATTGGGGCTACTCTCTGGCAGATGATTACACGGGCTGCTTTATATAATTAACATTTCATTATTTATTTTTCCATATTTTCTCATTGTTTCTGTGATCCAAAAAATACAATTAACATTTAAATGTAATTCTTTACGAGCCCTGTGTAGTATTTGCGTTTTTTGATACTTTGTGCAAGGCAATTGATAAGCATTAAAAAATTTGCATGGAGCCTCCTGGGCGGCTCAGCAGTCTAAGACACTGCACCGCAGTGCAAACTGCATTGCTACAGATGCTGGTTCGAGACCCGTGCTGAGACCCATGAGGCGACGCACAATTGGCCCAGCGTCGTCTGAGTTACGGGAGGGTTTGGCCGGCCGGGAAGTCCTTGTCCCATTGCGCTGTGGCGGGCAAGGCACATGCACGGTCACCAGGCGTATGGTATTTCCTCCGACCCAATGTGATTTTGTGGATGGGTATAATTTGTATGTATAAAATGTATAATAGTAATATATAAAATTACTAAATCAGGTAATTCCGGTAGACTGAAACGGCCCGACATACTTGGGCCGATTCTGGGCAGTCATTCATTTTGATTCCGGGCCGAGTCCGACACCTGATTCCGGGCCGATTTAAATCAGTTGGGCCGAATCCGGTGAGAGTTAGCAATGAGGCCTATTCCTCATTGCTAGCTGGGGTGTAATGGTTTAAAACAGATTTATTTTCAAGATGCAGTATATTAGGGTTTTCCATACATTCTAATGTTTTTGTGAATTATTCTTCTACTTTGACAGAGTATTTTGTGTATATTGACAAAAAACGACACTTAAATCCTTTTTAACCCCCCTTTTGTAACACAACAAAATGTGGAGAAAGTTAAGGGGTGTGAATACTTTCTCCCAGACAGTGTGGGTTTATGTCTGCTGTATGAGGCCACAGGGAAAATCTGATTATTTTTGTGTGAAGTCCACAGGAGTCCATATTAAACAGGGTGCACTATAAAGGGAATTTGGTCCCTTTTCGGACACATCCAGGCTGTAAAAGAGGAAGAGCAGATGTTAATCAAATCTGAACCTCCCTTCTCCATCTCCCAGCTGAATATTTTTTTATGCTCTGAGGGAATTTGGGGTAAGGACACACTTTTCTCCTGTGTTTCCTGATAATGAAGACTGATTTCTTAGCTAACTCTTCAACATAAACTATTTGACATACCAGTAGTAACGATAAAACCAATATTTTTGTGTGTGCTTGTCAAGTAGACATGGTATCACTACAAACAGATCCTTAGCCAGCATGTAGTAAGTCCAGGGTCAGTACAGAGGAACAATGCTGCCCTCCTGAGGTGTACATCTGTAAGTGCAACATGTCTTTCCTTTTCCCCCTCCACTGCTTCATCTCAACTATGGCTGACTGTGCAATTCTCACCCTGGCTGACTAATATCTTAAGCTTTTCAGTGATAATGTGTTGCCTTTTGAAACGGTGTATTCACGTATGTGAGCCTTATTGAAGCTTGGTGTACGTTAATGATTTTCCCCTTAGCTAGAAGTCCATGAAGGAACAAAGGCCTGCTGTTTAGTTATCATGCAGTAATAGTAGTGCATGGAAGATTATTCATATTTCTAACCTTTTGCTGAACGTTTGTGTGAATGAAAGATTGAAAAAGTGCTTTAGGCTGTTTTCTTAAAGTTATAATAACTGATTATTGGCACCCAAAGACCTTGACAACTGACACTTCTGTTTTTTAAGAGCAGCCACAATGAGCTGTTATTGGCCTACATGTTTTTGGAGCCACGACCACAACTACCCAGCAACTGCTATAAAACCAGATACACCAAAACACAATACAGCCATGGAGATGGACAAACACTTATTCTCCAATAGAAGTCTCTGATCACACAGGCGACGTCATGGTTACGTTGGCTAGCTACGCTCATGCGCAGAAACATTTCATCGGGTCTAACGGTCGTTTCATGCCGAACTACGCATGTGCAGGCCGTCAAATCAAATGCATTCTTTCGATATAGTTTTTGACTAAAATGAAAACGTGTCGTGTCACTCTCACGAGGCTGTGCTAATAACATGTTCGACTACTTAAGACATTATCTCAAATCTAGGTTATACCTTTAGATTTGGAGAAAATGAACTAAGGAAGAATTTTTCACTTCTCTCATTGACTTCTCAAACCCTAAACCCCGGCCTGGCCTTCTTGGTCTATTTCACAAGAGGTCCCGGAAGTCTGTGGGTTCAGCTGTGGGTTTAGAAACTCTGCGATACCGCTTTGTGTTCTGTTCTCAGCTGGATCCTCATCTCAGATATGGCTTAGTTATGTATGAACTGTAGCCTCGGTAAACTAACCCAAAAAATCAAGCTGGGGACATTTTGTTCGTCCCCACAAGGAAAAATGCTATTTCTATGGGAATTAGGGTTTGGGGATAAAGGCTAGGAGTTAGGGTTAGGTTTCCAGTGTCGTTGATGCTGTTTTAGGTAGAGGTGCCATCCTTGTACCTGTCTAATCGATCCAAGTTAAAGGAATACATCCTTTGAATGTTCAGGTCCATTCATGAGATTACGGTCTGTATTCATAAAGCATTTCAGAGTCGGAGTCCTGTTCTAGGATCAGTTTTGTCTTTTAGGTCAGAAGGAATAAGATCATATGGACAGGGAGGGGACCTGATCCTAGGTCAACACTGTAATATTGCCCAGTTTTGTGTTCTCTCTCTGTCAGGACAGTCTAACTTTGACCAGCAGAGGTCTCCCTTGGTACAGAGTCATTGAGATAAGTCCAGCAACGTCAGAGCAGGACAATGTAGTCGTCAGTGGCAGAATGCGTACGCGCTTTCATCGTTACATGTAACAGCTCATTGAAACGTCTCGCCTAGTAAAACAGGAAACCACTAACCCTGGGGTTTGGCTCTGTTTCCCACACTTGGCCAGTACTTGTCTGCATCACAAATGGCACCCTATTCCCTATATAGTGCAGTACTTTCTGACCAGACTTCTATGGGCCCGGTCTAAAGTAGTACACTATATAGGGTGCATTTGGGACATGTCCTTGGTTTTATGACACAGCAAACACTGGACCCTCCATGTTAATCCCAAGAGGCTGCCCTGCCCGGAGAGAGGATGGCTTGTTACACACACACACACACACACACACACACACACACACACACACACACACACAGCGGCATCTAGCCACCTGGGTTCCCACAGTGAGTCACCAGTGCCAGCCGGCGGTGGTTTGTTTGTGGGAAGAAATGGCTTGTCGGTGCAATGAGGATTCAGGAAGTGGTAGCTAGACCTACATGGCACACAATAAAAACATCCATTAAAAATGGATTTGTCACATGCTTGGTAAACAACAGGTATTCACTGAGTGTACAAAAGATTAAGAACACCTGCTCTTTCCATGACAGACTGACCAGGTGAATCCAGGTGAAAGCTATGATCCCGTGTTGATGTCCCCTGGTAAATCCATCTCAATCAGTGTAGATGAAGGGGTAGAAACAGGTTAAAGAAGGATTTTTAAGTCTTGAGACATGGATTGTGTATGTGTGCCATTCAGAGGGTGAAGGAACAAGACAAAAGATCTAAGTGCTTTTGAACAGAGTGTTATTAGGTGCCAGGCGCACCGGTTTGAGGGTGTCATGAACTGCAACGCTGCTCGGTTTTTCACGATCAACAGTTTCCCTTGTGTATCAAGAATGGTCCACCACCCAAAGGACATCCAGCCAACTTCACACTACTGTGAACGCTTTCGACACCGACCTTGTAGATTCCATGCCCCGACGATTGAGGCTATTTTGAGGGGGAAAGCGGGTGCAACTCAATATTAGGAATGTGTTCCTAATGTTTTGTACAGTCAGTGTAGACTAACAGTGAAATGCTTATTTACGGGCTGTTCCCAACAATGCAGAGGGAACAAAAAGGAAACATTAACTTGAGGAATAAATACACAATGAGTAATGATAACTTTGCTGCTGTACATACACGGGGTACCAGTACCGAGTCCATGTTCAGGGGTACGAGGTAATGGAGGTAGATATGTACATAAAGACACTAGGTAACAGGATAGGTAATAAACAGTAGCAGCAGTGTAGGTGATGAGTCCGGTAGCTAACTATCACACACTGGCAGCACGTTCAGTTCACACACTGAGACGTACTGTCTGGGTATTCTCTTCTGTCTATTACTGCACACTACAGGGGACATAGTTAGCCCTCTATTGCCTGTTGTCACAACATATCACATTGAGGAATTGTGATAGAAATCTCTTTTGTCATACAAGTTGGTTCACTCATAGGACAGTTCATTCGTTCTATCCCCACCTGCATTTTCTCTGTTCTCCTGATGGAATGCATCCCACAATGTGGAAGTGTTTGTGTGCTGCTTGCTTGTCCAAACCTTCCTTGACTAGAAATAGGTTTTGCCCATTTGTTGATGGGCAAAACCTATTTTCCCACACACACACACACACACACACACACACAGAGAATACTATTAACTTCCAGAAGGGGACACTGTGGTGTTAGCATTGAGATGGTGCCGGCCCTTTCGCTTCTCTGGGAGGAGAGCACAGACTCTTAACCCCCATAGACTTGCATCATGTCTTGTGTGTGCTGTGCAGGACAGTAGAATACAGGTAGTCAAGCCATTGTTATGCTGCGCCTACCTGTACCGGTCATGCAAACAGTAGCAGTGTTGTGGTCTTGCCTGTGCCTCCCTGCGACGATGACTTCCTGCATTTTCCCCTGTCGCTGCGGAAATGCCTTGGACAGGAAGGGATAGAGCAGGAAGTGTATACACGCAGGTCAACAGGATGTGGTGATGTGATGGAGGCTGAGTCAGTCAGAAGTGCTGACTCGATTCCAGAAGAATTCCTTCCACTCTGGCTTTACTTTAACGACTGGGAAGTCTTTAGAATGGGTCAGAATGTCATTTCCCGGGCCCGGGTCGGGAAATGGAGCCTCTCGTGCCAGCCTTTCAGTGTGGTAAACGCAGTACCTGAACGCCGGTGTAAAAATAACCATTTGTGAGATGTTTCTGAACCCAGAGGTGAAACCTAATCCTATCAGCGTTAGAGAGGAGCTCCAGACATGTCTCCTTTTTAAGGAGAATGTATTGTTGTTTATTTTTTAACCTTTTATTTAACTAGGCAAGTCGGGTAAGAACAAATTCATATTTACAATGACGGCCAAACCTGGCCGATGCTGGGCAAATTGTGTGCCGCCCTATGGGACTCCCAATCACGGCCGGATGTGATGCAGCCTGGGTTCAAACCAGGTACTGCAGTGATGCCTCTTACACTGGGATGCAGCGTCTTAGACCACTGCACCACACGGGAGCCCAGGATTAGGATGATCTCATAAAGCTCCATCTAAACACTATCCCCTCCAGCCAGAGAGGAAAGACCACCGCTGACCCAATCACACCAAGGAAATCTCATTTAGCCTACACACAGCCTGAGGAGAAACGGGAGAGGAGAGGTGTACTATGAACTAACCCAATACTGTACCTCCTCAACCTCCACCCACCAACTGCTGGGGCCCCTTCATCTTCATTAGGCTGCCAAGAGGAAGCCCAGCTCTGAAGTACACAACAACCCTCTAAGATGTTTCTGGTGTTGTGATGTTAGCTAGTAACTACAGTAACATTGCTAGCTGTTCATAGCATTTCACTGTAAGGTTTACACCTGTTGTAGTCAGCACATATGACAAACAAAATTAGATTTCATAGTTCACCACCATCACATGTTAATCCCATACAAACAGGGAGATAAAACATGCATAAATGCTCTAAAGTTGCTGACATCAACACAGGCTGCAGCCGCATAGGTGAGAGCCGGGACAAGAGCGTTGGTTGGTAATGAGGACAATGGAGAGAAGCCAGCCAGCCACCATGGCTGTGTGGCGTGAGCAACGTACTCACAACATCCTCATTAACCAATGCTGCTTCTGTCTCTGCTCTCGCTGTTGTGGCAACCATACCGCAGAAGGTGCTGACGCCCGGAGAGGGAGAGCTGGGAAGATCTAAGGGTGATGGCCGTGGACACAAACGCCGCCCTACCGGATGAGCTAAACACCTTTTTCTCACGCTTCGAGCATAGTGATTCTGAGTCACCGAGGAGAGCCCCTGAAGGCAACGAGGGCTACTTGCTTACGGTCTCCAGAGGACATACAGTTGAAGTCGGAAGTTTACATACACCTTAGCCAAATAAGTTTTTCACAATTCCTGACATTTAATCCTAGTAAAAATTCCATGTCATAGGTCAGTTAGGATCACCACTTTATTTTAAGAATGTGAAATGTCAGAATAATAGGAGAGTGATTTATTTCAGCTTTTATTACTTTCATCACATTCCCAGTGGGTCAGAAATTTACATAAAATCAGTATTTGGTAGCATTGCCTTTAAATTGTTTAACTTGGGTCAAACGTTTCAGGTAGCCTTCCACGAGCTTCCCACAATAAGTTGGGTGAATTTTCGCCCATTCCTCCTGACAGAGCTGGTGGAACTGAGTCAGGTTTGTAGGCCTCCTTGCTTGCACACAGTTTTTCAGTTCTGCCCACAAATGTTCTATAGGATTGAGGTCAGGGCTTTGTGATGGCCACTCCAATACCTTGCCTTTGTTGTCCTTAAGCCATTTTGCCACAACTTTGGAAGTATGCTTGGGGTCATTGTCCATTTGGTAGACCCATTTTGCGACCAAGCTTTAACTTCTTGACTGATGTCTTTAGATGTTGCTTCAATATATCCACATAATTTTCCTGCCTCATGATGTCATCTATTTTGTGAAGTGCACCAGTCCCTCCTACAGCAAACCACCCCCACATGATGCTGCCACCCCCGTACTTCACGGTTGGGATGGTGTTCTTTGGCTTGCAAGCCTCCCCCTTTTTCCTCCAAACAAAATTATGGTCATTATGGCCAAACAGTTCTATTTTTGTTTCATCAGACCAGAGGACATTTCTCCAAAAAGTACGATCTTTGTCCCCATGTGCAGTTGCAAACCTTAGTCTGGCTTTTTTTATGGTGGTTTTGGAGCAGTGGCTTCTTCCTTGCTGTTGTTCTGGGATTGATTTGCACTTTTCGCACCAAAGTATGTTCATCTCTAGGAGACAGTATGACGGCTGCGTGGTCCCATGGTGTTTATACTTGCGTACTATTGTTTGTACTGATGAACGTGGTACCTTCAGGCGTTTGGAAATTGCTCCCAAGGATGAACCAGGCTTGTGGAGGTCTACAAAAACAAATGTCTGAGGTCTTGGCTGATTTCTTTTGATTTTCCCATGATGGCAAGTAAAGAGGCACTGAGTTTGAAGGTAGGCCTTGAACTACATCCACAGGTACATCTCCAATAGACTCAAATTATGTCAATTAGCCTATCAGAAGCTTCTAAAGCCATGACATCATTTTCTGGAATTTCCCAAGCTGTTTACAGGCACAGTCAACTTAGTGTATGTAAACTTCTGACCCACTGGAATTGTGATACAGTGAAATAATCTGTCTGTAAACAATTGTTGGAAAAATGTCATGCACAAAGTAGATGTCCTATCCGACTTGTCAAAACTATAGTTTGTTAACAAGAGATTTGTGGAGTGGTTGAAAAACAAGTTTTAATGACTCCAACCTAAGTGTACGTAAACTTCCGACTTCAACTGTATGTAAATCATTCAAATGTGTTAACCCTCGCAAGGCTGCTAGCCCAGACAGCATCCCTAGCCGCGCCCTCGGAGCATGTGCAGATGAGCTAGCTGTTTTGGGACATTTTCAATCTCTCTCTAGCTCAGGCCATTGTCTCCACCTGCTTCAAGATGTTCACTATCATCCCCATGCCCAAGAATGGAAATGTAACTGTACGACTACCAACCTGTAGCACTCACGTCTTCATAAAGTACTTTGAGAGGCTAGTCGGACTACATCACCTCCTCCCGACGACACACTCAACCCTCTCCAATTTGCCTACCACGGTGCAATCGCCATTGCACTGCACACTGCCCTCATTCACCTTGACGAGCAATGCATATGTGAGGATGCTGCTCATCAATTACAGTTTGGCCTTCAATAACATAATGCTCTCTCAGCTTACATCCCTTGGACTGAACTCCTCCGTATGCAACTGGGATCCTGGACTTTAAGGTCCTCTGCATACACCTCTCCGAGGAGCTGGAATGGTCAAACCACACGTGAAGAAGGCACGACAGCGACTCTTTAACCTCGAGCCTGAAGGAATCTGGCCTGTCCCTGATGGCCCTCAGTATTCTACCGGAGCACCATCGCGAGCATACTGTTGGGCTGCATCACAGCCTGGTACGGCATCTTCACCGCTGCTGACTGCAAGGCACTACAGAAGGTGGTACGCTCACCATTGGGTGCACACCAGGTGTTGCAGGAAGGCCAAGAAGATCATCAGGGGCCTCAGCCACCCGAGCCACAGCCGGTTCTCCCCGCTTCATCACTTAGACGCAGGCAGTACAGGAGCATCATAACTAAAATGGACAGACTGGCCAATAGCTTTTACCCCCAGACCATCAGGCTGCTGAATAGCCACCACTAGTTGGCTACCTGCCCCCGCTGGCCCCCTCGACTTCCTTATCCCCCCCGCTGCTCCTCTTTTGGACCCCCCTCTCAACAGACATCTACCCTGCCCCCAACCCAGTGGACATTTATCATGCTGAATAGCCACCGCTACTCCTACACCCACCTGCAATGTTGGAGCTGGGAGCTTAAGTATTTCACTGTACATTGCAACTACATCTGTGACCCTGTGCATGTGACTAAAGAAACGTTGAATCTAACTGTATTTCATGTCTTAGAATTTCTTACCATCTAGGCTAGTCATATAGACTAGCGTCCTGTCCAGGGGGTGTACTTCTACATAAAGCTTCCTCACGCTACAGAAACAGGAGATGGCTTCTTGCACTATGGTCCATTCAGGCTCAGACAAGGCTTACTTAGTCATATAGACCCAGATTTATGTTTTTATGAGTCCTGGTTTTGATCTGACAACATAGGAATGGGCTGTGTTTTGGCTGATCGTCAATCTGCTGCTTGTTTAAGGATTATGAGAAGTGGACCGTTTCTCTGCTCTGTGGGGGAGAAGAAAAACAAACCCACACTTCTCGACAGACAGCGCCAGAGATCCTGGCATGGACTGATTTAGGTCTAATGGTTTTAACATGGGAAGACCAAGTCAGGTGCACAACCAGCCAACCACTAATCACTGCTCTCACCACCCAATGGGACTAAATGGGTCTGTATCTGTGCTCTCTATCTGTGCTCCTCAATGGACTGCAGGCTACTCGCAGATGGATAGGATCGCTGGCTGAGTCCGTCTCTCTACCATGCTGTGTCGCGCTGCGTGCATTAGCCAGTCTATGTAGAAGAGGGAATTACTGGAACAGACCACAGACAGCCAATTTGATCATTACGTCTGGTGTTTTGATGGTGATGGGCATCTTGTCTGGGAAACCTCCTTTTAATCCGTGTCCTTACTGTAAGTGTGTGCTGAGGCTACATTTGGTCTAGTCTACTGTAGACTAGGCCCTATCATATTAAGCATATTCAATGCCTTGTTGATACAAAAAAGTAAGTAATGACTACAATGCTGACGTGATGATCATGTAATCTTTTCAATAGGAGATTGATTGGGTCTCTTCTCTTGCAGTCTATCAAAAGTGTGGCACTCATTTTGATCACAAGGGTTGTCAGCGATTTGCTGTGCGTGGATACTGCTCTAGATACATTTTCTTAGAAGAAAATAAGGCAATTTCACTTTGCTTCTCCTTGAAACAAGGCTTCTGATTGTCAAATTGCCTGTATCGCATGTCAGCCTTTCATCAGGAGTTGGAGTGTCCGTGAGAGAAAATGTTAGATTTAGGAGGGGGTCAACTGGCTGGGGTGTTGGGCAGACCAGGGCACGTTTGACCCCTAAAATAGAGGGTGTGGATACGGACCTCTGTGGTCCCCACCCTCCCTGGCCATGGTTATATTTGAGCTCGCTGTCAGTATCACTTATTGCAGAGTGAGTCAAGGTACCTCTAAACATTCCCTCTCCTTTCTGTCTGGCTGTTTCACGTTGGCAGCTAGAAATTGAGGTTTCTGAGGAATTCAAGAAATGAAGAGAAATCATTTTAAGACATCCTAGAGCAAATATGGACCGTTTTCAGTTTGACAAGCTAATAATTTATAACTATTTTCTTCAACCCATGTCAACGGTATCGTACATCTGTTATTTGTTTGATCTCTGCAATAGTGCTACTGTAATAACATCACTGAAGGACAAAACTATTTCCTCTGTTTCGAGATCCCTTTTGGAACTGTAAACCATAACACCATCATGATTGGTCCTGGATTCAATTGAAAGGATTTCTTGGTGCAATTTAAAGTAATATTTGCCTGTCTCAAAAACCTGTATTACAAAACGGCACCCATAATGACCAATTTCTGTCAGCTTATGTCCAATTTCTGACTGGAAGGTTTGGTAGAAGCCAGAGATCTCCAGTCTTAATGGGCTTTAGAGATAGTGACCCATATGAACAGTACTATGAATGACAATCTATTCCCTTTATAGTGCACTACTTTCGAACAGAGCCTGGTCAAACAGTGCACTATACAGTGTGTTCGTAAAGTATTCTGACCCCTTGACTTTTTCCACATTTTGTTACCACCTTATTATGAAATGGATTAAATAGTTTTTTCCCGATCATCAATCTACACACAATACCCCATTATGACAAAGGAAAAACAGGTTTCTAGAAATATTTGCAAATATATAAAAAATGAAAACTTTAACACATTTAAATAAGTATTCAGACCCTTCACTCAGTACTTTGCTGAAGCACCTATCGCAGCGATTTATAGCCTTGAGTCATCTCGGGTATGACGCTACAAGCTTGGCACAACTGTATTTGGGGAGTTTCTCTCATTCTTCTCTGCAGATCCTCTCAAGCTCTGTCAGGTTGGATGGGGAGCGTCGCTGCACAGCTATTTTCAGGTCTCTCCAGAGATGTTCGATGGGGTTCAAGTCCGGGCTCTGGCTGGGCTACTCAAGGACATTCAGAGACTTGTCCCGAAGCCACTCCTGCATTGTCTTGGCTGTGTGCTTAGGGTCATTGTCCAAAGCAACAGTCTGAGGTCCTGAGTTCTCTGGAGCAGGTTTTCATCAAGGATCTCTCTGTACTTTGCTCCGTTCATCTTTCCCTTGATCCTGACTAGTTTCCCAGTCCCTGGTGCTGAAAAACATCCCCACCATGCCCCCACCATGCTTCACCGTCGGGATGGTGCCAGGTTTACTCGAGACATGACGCTTGGCATTCAAAAGAGTTCAATCTTGGTTTCATCAGACCAGAGAATCTTGTTTCTCATGGTCTGAGAGTCCTTTAGGTGCCTTTTGGCAACTCCAAGTGGGCTGTTATGTGCCTTTTACTGAAGAGTGGCTTCTGTCTGGCAACTACCATAAAGGCCTGATTGGTGGAGTGCTGCAGAGATGGTTGTCCTTCTGAAAGCTCTGTCAGAGTGACCATCAGGTTCTTGGTCACCTCCCTGACCAAGGCCCTTCTCCCCCCGATTGCTCAGTTTGACTGGGCGGCCAGCTCTAGGAAGAGTCTTGGTGGTTCCAAACGTCTTCCATTTAAGAATGATGGAGGCTGCTTTGTTCTTGGACCTTCAACGCTGCAGAAATGTTTTGGTACCCTTCCCCAGATCTGTGCCTCGACACAATCCTGTCTCGGAGCTCTACGGACAATTCCTTCAACCTCATGGCTTGGTTTTTGCTCTGATATGCACTGGGACCTTATAGACAGGTGTGTGCCTTTCCAAATCATGTCCAGTCAATTGAATTTACCACAGGTGGACTCGAGTTGTGGACACGAGTTGTAGAAACATCTCAAGGATGATCAATGGAAACAGGATTTACCTGAGCTCAATTTTGAGTCTCATAGCAAAGGGTCTGAATACTTGTGTAAATACGTCTTTTTTTTATACATTTCAAAAATTCTAAACTGTTTTTGCTTTGTCATTATGGTGTATTGTGTGTAGTTTTTAGGGGGGGAATTATTTTTAGAATAAGGCTGTCACTTAACAAAATGTGGAAAAAGGGAAAGGATCTGAATACTTTCCGAATGCACTGTCTATGGAATAGAATCCCGTTCTAGGACGCACAAACTATTCCTGTCTGTCGTGACAGATCTGTTGGCTGTAGCTCTCTCTGGTCGGTAGGGACAGTCTGCCTGTCATTTATTTATGTGTATAGGGACATCATACACGCATGTTGAGTTTATTATGTCCATGTGTTTGAAGTCAGACTGTGAAATGTACTGAAGCTATGGCCAGTATGAAAATAGTAAAATACTGTAGGCCTGGTGAATTCTTGCTCAGTCGTAGAACTAATAACTGTTCTTTACTATGCTTGCTATGCCACTCTAGTCCAAAGCAGTAGCACGGATGAGCATCTACATGCTTGTTATTGAGTGAAAGGATGTAAAAATTATAATTTTTGTGTACAACATGGAGATGTTTACTTGTGAATGTGCTGTAATATCTCGTTGTACAGCATTTACACAGGCATCCTTTGTCACTGCAAATTAGCTAGCTTGTTCCTTTTCTCAAGTTTTTCCTCAGCCTGTTCTATTCTTTGGGACAATGTGTATTGTATCGTTCGGATTTTCTGCTGTCTTTGCTATAAGTAAAAGTGCTTATTTCATGCAGTACAAGACCAGCCCAGTGTGCTGCTGTGCTCTTCTTCCTCCCCAGACACTGAATAAAGTATCTGTTTCCTCTTAATATACACCTCTCCATGGGCAAGCCTGAATTCCAGTTCTACTCCCTATTTTTCATTTGGTAATTGGCAATGGTCTCTAGTTTAGGCTGTATAGCTTTTCCACTTCCGCTGTTGTACTACGGTAGTAGTGCCGCGGTAGTAGGGGAGCAGGTAGTGATTGTGTTCAACGTATTCCTTGTTAGTCTGTGAGTGTGTGTGCATGTAGTAGTAATAATATTAGCAGCATCTTGCTTTAAACACCGTTTGACCTACGAGGCACCAAAGCTAAGCCTTATCAGTAGCATAACGTATCAATTCAATGATTGAGCCTGGCCTTCAGTTGACCTCGTTGTAGCAATTCAGCATCACCATTAACAGATTCCACAGTGTGTCTGGGTGAATGTTTGTGGTGGTTTATCTGTTAGACTGAATTCTCCTCTCTTTGGGTCTTTGTGTTTTACTGTGACTGTCACCTCTCAGTACACTGTAGGTTATGTGTTTGGGAAGGTTTAGGCTATCCATTGGACTTAAGTCTCCTCTCGGTCTTTGTTTGGTGTGGCTATTTTCTCTGGGATCTGATGTAACCATGCAGGTAAGTCATTTCCCAGTCCTTGTCAGACTGGCAGTCGGTGTCTTAAACTTTTCCACAGGCTCCACTTTACTCCAACTGCATCGCATGTGGACAGTATTGTGCTCTAAACAAGTTTCACATGTCCATTGTGGGTACTGCACTGACCTGTTAGAAAGTTCTGTCAATATTCAACTACGGTAGCAACCTGTACTTTTTTAAATTGAATGTTTTTAACAAATTGAATTTGGACAGTGTGACTTTGGCATGGTGGTGGTGATCAGCATCTAGGAACACACTGGGAACTGACCACCTTGTTGAATTACTTGATTTGGGTCAGGGCATCTATGTAAATAGCAGAAGAGAACATATAAGAGAACATAGAATTAAAGTCATTGTCATAAGGACATGCTAAACTGTGAAGAGGGACATTATGCCCTTAGTTCTAGCAAAAGAGCAATGTGGGAACTGTGATTTGTCCCTGTGTGCCACAGTCAGTTGTCGTCATACCCCTTCCCCGGTGTCGTCATACCCCCTTCCCCGGTGTCGTCATACCCCCTTCCCCGGTGTCGTCATACCCCCTTCCCCGGTGTCGTCATACCCCTTCCCCGGTGTCGTCATACCCCTTCCCCGGTGTCGTCATACCCCCTTCCCCGGTGTCGTCATACCCCTTCCCCGGTGTCGTCATACCCCCTTCCCCGGTGTCGTCATACCCCCTTCCCCGGTGTCGTCATACCCCCTTCCCCGGTGTCGTCATACCCCTTCCCCGGTGTCGTCATACCCCTTCCCCGGTGTCGTCATACCCCCTTCCCCGGTGTCGTCATACCCCCTTCCCCGGTGTCGTCATACCCCTTCCCCGGTGTCGTCATACCCCTTCCCCGGTGTCGTCATACCCCTTCCCCGGTGTCGTCATACCCCCTTCCCCGGTGTCGTCATACCCCTTCCCCGGTGTCGTCATACCCCTTCCCCGGTGTCGTCATACCCCTTCCCCGGTGTCGTCATACCCCCTTCCCCGGTGTCGTCATACCCCCTTCCCCGGTGTCGTCATACCCCCTTCCCCGGTGTCGTCATACCCCCTTCCCCGGTGTCGTCATACCCCCTTCCCCGGTGTCCTCATACCCCCTTCCCCGGTGTCGTCATACCCCCTTCCCCGGTGTCGTCATACCCCCTTCCCCGGTGTCGTCATACCCCCTTCCCCGGTGTCGTCATACCCCCTTCCCCGGTGCCGTCATACCCCCTTCCCCGGTGCCGTCATACCCCCTTCCCCGGTGCCGTCATACCCCCTTCCCCGGTGCCGTCATACCCCCTTCCCCGGTGCCGTCATACCCCCTTCCCCGGTGCCGTCATACCCCCTTCCCCGGTGCCGTCATACCCCCTTCCCCGGTGTCGTCATACCCCTTTCCCCGGTGTCGTCATACCCCCTTCCCCGGTGCCAGAACAGCAGACTGTGCCCAGGCAGGTAAGCACACATTTAAACTGATGACTCCTGTGAAAACCATGTCTTGTGTTACACCTGTGTCACCGGGGAGTCTTCAGGTCTCACCTTTGTCCCTATTGACACCCTATTCCCTACACAGTGCGCTACTTTAGACCAGTGCTGGATAGGGCACTATATAGGGGAAAAGGGTGTCATTTGGGATGCTGCTGGTCTGTCCATCTTATTTTGATTTGTGCCAAACTCCCAAAGACATGACTTTGATTTGACAGTTTAATTTGTGGTTATTGGAGTTGAATTAGGTTTTGTGGCTTAGCTCTGGGAGGTTAGGATGGTGAAAGGAAGAGCGATGTGATTAAGTACGTTGAGGGCTCGCATTGTTCCTAGTGGTCTTCTAGCAGAGAGAAGGAAGAAAACAGAGAAGGAAGACAACCTTTTGCAGAGAGAGACAGACTGAAGAAAGAGAGCAGGAAAATTACCTTTTGCAGAGAGGGAAATAATGTTTTTTGGGGGGGGATTTCACATTGGAGTCAGAACCCAGTGCAAAATTAAATGGAGAATTTGCTGAGCAGTCTGAAGTGGATAATATGGAGTTGGCCCTCTTTTGGAACCTCTTGATAACCTAATGCATTTATCATGATTTGTCAAGACCTTTAATGAGCGCTAATCTCCACTGAGATTTCCAAGTATTTGAAGTGTAGTATTTTCTAATCCAAATCCCGCCCAATGTAATGAATCCAAGGGGATAAGTATACTTATCAAACTGGAGTAGGACGGTGTCCTATTTCTGACGGCATCAGCAGAACTATAATTTCTCATTAACAAACTGTCACTCCACCCCCTCAAATGTGCACTCGGCCTCCAATTACAGATAAGGGTGTTTTAACACTTGGTCCCTTTCAGCCAATTTTTGTGAACTCAGTGCGGTTCTCTTAATTTTGTGTTCAGTGTGAACACTCCAAAGGAACTTGGACTACTCAAGAGCCCCTAAGCGAACCGAGCTGAGACCATTCGGTTTGATTGAATTCTGAGGTCCGTTTCCCTTTTTTAGGACAATGTGAACATAAAGCTCCCCAGGTTCGCTTGTTATTATTCCTACACCACAAACTAGACTACTGCAACACTGTTTCCCCTGACATAACCCCTCACGTTGGTGCCACAAAAGAGACTAGATGATGTGCAGGTTTGTCAAGGATGCATATAAATTCCGTAATGTGTGGACTTTTTAGTTAAGATTATTTGTTTGCAATGTGATCTATAGGCTAACAGAGCTTCATAAGCTGTTTATTTGATTGTGGGGTTTGAATAGTGTGAAGACATTTGGTGAGAATCACAGTACAGTACAAAATCAATACTAGCTCTTAAGCATGAGACACACCAAGAATCTCGCTGCCGATAGACTGCCAAAAAGTTACTTATCACAGTGGGAGGCCTGCCTTTCTTTTTCTAGAACATAAGCGGTACCTGCTGCGTGCCGACCTGGTAGCGACCAACCAATCGCAATGCTCGTCAGTGGCCAACAACTTGACTTTGCGCCAATCAGAGAGCACGAACCCCCACGTGGGGGAGCCAACAATGTTTTTTTTTTCTTCTTTTTTTTTCTCTCCGTACATGCACAGATCATCAAATCAAATCAAATGTATTTATATAGCCCTTTGTATATCAGCTGAAATCTCAAAGTGCTGTACAGAAACCCAGCCTAAAACCCCAAACAGCAAGCAATGCATGTGAAAGAAGCACGGTGGCTAGGAAAAACTCCCTAGGAAAAACTCCCTAGAAAGGCCAAAAACCTAGGAAGAAACCTAGAGAGGAACCAGGCTATGAGGGGTGGCCAGTCCTCTTCTGGCTGTGCCGGGTGGATATTATAACAGAACATGGTCAAGATGTTAAAATGTTCATAAATGACCAGCATGGTCAAATAATAATAATCATTGTAGTTGTCGAGGGTGCAACAAGCACGTCCGGTGAACAGGTCAGGGTTCCGTAGCCGCAGGCAGAACAGTTGAAACTGGAGCAGCAGCATGGCCAGGTGGACTGGGGACAGCAAGGAGTCATCATGCCAGGTAGTCCCGAGGCATGGTCCTAGGGCTCAGGTCCTCCGAGAGAAAGAGAGAAAGAGAGAATTAGAGAGAGCATATTTAAATTCACACAGGACACCGGATAAGACAAGAGAATACTCCAGATGTAACAGACTGATCCTAGCCCCCCGGCACATAAACTACTGCAGCATAAATACTGGAGGCTGAGACAGGAGGGATCAGAAGACACTGTGGCCCCATCCGATGATACCCCCGGACAGGGCCAAACAGGCAGGATATAACCCCACCCACTTTGCCAAAGCACAGCCCCCACACCACTAGAGGGATGTCTACAACCACCAACTTACCGTCCGAAGACAAGGCCGAGTATAGCCCACAAAAATCTCCGCCATGGCACAACCCAAGGGGGGGGCGCCAACCCAGACAGGAAGACCACGTCAGTGACTCAACCCACTCAAGTGACGCACCCCTCCTAGGGACGGCATGGAAGAGCACCAGTAAGCCAGTGACTCAGCCCCTGTAATAGGGTTAGAGGCAGAGAATCCCAGTGGAGAGAGGGGAACCGGCAAGGCAGAGACAGCAAGGGCGGTTCGTTGCTCCAGCCTTTCCGTTCACCTTCACACTCCTGGGCCAGACTACACTCAATCATATGACCTACTGAAGAAATGAGTCTTCAGTAAAGACTTAAAGGTTGAGACCGAGTCTGCGTCTCTCACATGGGTAGGCAGACCATTCCATAAAAATGGAGCTCTATAGGAGAAAGCCCTACCTCCAGCCATTTGCTTAGAAATTCTAGGGACAATTAGGAGGCCTGCGTCTTGTAACCGTAGCGTACGTGTAGGTATGTACGGCAGGACCAAATCGGAAAGATAGGTAGGAGCAAGCCCATGTAATGCTTTGTAGGTTAGCAGTAAAACCTTGAAATCAGCCCTTGCCTTAACAGGAAGCCAGTGTAGGGAGGCTAGCACTGGAGTAATATGATCAAATGTTTTGGTTCACAGATGAGACAGTCACATTTAATATGCCATGTAGGCTATGGGATGGTAGCTAGCTAAGTGCACAGATGCAATGCACACAACACTAAATACTTCCTCCAAGCTAGCTAACCACTGTCGCTAGTATTGACGTTTATACTTAAATCACAATGGATTAGCTAGTTTCCATGAAACAGCTGCCTGTGTTAGTGCGGTGTCCTTAACCAGCTAGTTAGCTACCTACAGTATCAGTCAAGTTTCGACACACCTACTCATTCAAGGGTTTTTCTTAATTTGTCCTTTCTACAATGTAGAATAACTGTGCAGGCATCAAAACTATGAAATAACATATGGAATCATGTAGGAACCAAAAAAGTTTTAAACAAATCAATATATATTTGAGATTCATCAAAGTAGCCACCCTTTGTCTCGACAGCTTTGCACACACTTGGCATTCTCTCCACCAGTTTCACCTGGAAAGATTTTCCAACAGTCTTGAAGGAGAGAATTAGCTCAGTCATTTTAAAGCTATCTCACCACAGGATAGGGCTTACTATCGCTGTTTTAAAGTGTCAATAAAGGGTGCCTCTGATGCCAGAGCCTGCATTAGTGAACATTAATGTTGTCAAAGGCAAACCAAGAGAGAGGGACATGGCTGTCGACCTACTACACATGCTTTGAGACAAGGTATGAGGAGGCTGTTCCCAAGACAAGGTCAAAGGTCAGGGGTGTTGTGACATTTCCTGTCATGGATTAACAAGCGTTGGATTGCTGTAATCATTGGCTAGCTGGAGAAGTGTTTCCACCATCGTTAACTCCATGATTGGAGTTAACGAAAAGGGTGGACAATCAGGATGTAGACTTATGAGACACTCCTTTAACTCCCTCAGTTAGCATGGAGCCAATGCATAATTCTATATACAGTACCAATCAAATGGTTGGACACCTTTTAATTTTTTGTGTTTTCTAAGTTGTAGAATTATAGTGAAGACATCAACTGTGGAATCATTTAGTAACCCAAAGTGTTAAACAAAGTAAAAATATATTTTAGATTCTTCAAAGTAGCCACCCTTTGCCTTGATGACAGCTTTGCACACTCTTGGCATTCTCTCAACCAGCTTCACCTGGAATGCTTTTCCAACAGTCTTGCAGGAGTTCCCACATATGCTGAGCACTTGTTTGCTGCTTTTCCTGCGGTCCAACTCATCCCAAACCATTTCAATTGGGTTGAGGTCCGGTGATTGTCGAGGCCAGGTCATCTGATGCAGCACTCCATCACTCTCCTTTTTTGTCAAATAGCCCTTACACAGCCTGGAGGTGTGTTGGGTCATTGTCCTGTTGAAAAACAAATGATAGTCCCACTAAGCGCAAAACAGATGGGATGGCGTATCGCTGCAGAATGGTGTGGTAGCCATGCTGGTTAAGTGTGCCTTGAATTCTAAATAAATCACTGCCAGTGTCACCAGCAAAGCACCCCCACACCATAAGACGTCCTCCTCCATGCTTCACGGGGGGAACCACACATGCAGAGATCTTCCGTTCACCTACTCTGCATCTCACAAAGACACGGCGGTTGGAATCAAAAATCTCAAATGTGGACTCATCAGACCAAAGTATAGATTTCCACCGGTCTAATGTCCATTGCTCGTGTTTCTTGGCCCATGCAAGTCTCTTCTTATTATTGGTATTATTGATGTCACAACACAACTGATTGGCTCAAACACATTAAGAAGGAAAGAAATTCCACAAATTAACTTTTAACAAGGCACACCTGTTAATTGAAATGCATTCCAGGTGACTACCTCATGAAGCTGGTTGAGAGAATGCCAAGAGTGCAAAGCTGTCATCAAGGCAAAGGGTGGATACTTTGAAGAATCTCATATCAAATATATTTTGAGTTGTTACATGATTCCACATGTTATTTCATAGTTTTGATGTCTTCACTATTATTCAACTGTATAGAAAATTGTAAAATTAAAGAAAACCCCTTCGCTATGGGCTGGCACTGGCAGGATTATGGAGAGTCAATTCAATTGTTTCTTCATCTTGCTAGGTAGTTATCCAGCTGTGGCCATCTGCCTAGTAACAAGGGCTTTCTACAAAATAGCAACATTAGAGCAGATAGTTTGGAATCTAGCCCGTAAGCAATACGTACGGATATACATTGCCAAACAATGCTACTGTCACCTGGTTTGGAGTATTTTAAAAAGGCTGAGTGGCTGATGACTTCCAAGGTCTTTGCTGTGTGAACACAAAAGAGAGTACGAAACAATTACAGAATTATTTAATCTGCAGTTATTCTTCAGCTATTTATTTTCTTACCAATAATTTGTGCATGTTAATAGTGTCTTCTGATTTACAATGATTATGGAATGGCTTGTCCTGCACTTTGTCAAAACCCAGAGTGTATTGAGTGAATGTTGGAAAAAGGTCTTGGTTCCTTTCTAAACACAGCAATGTGAATGCAAAGAGAACTCAGACCACAAAATAAGTGAAGTGAACCTGCATAAGAGTTGGGTCCTCATTCAAAGCCAAGGGCAGTGTGAATACAAAGAGAACAGTTCTTTTCGGGGTTTTTTTACACCAGAGGACTGAGATTGGTTCTTTTAAAGAGAACTATATGTGAAAAGTCCAATTCCCCAAAAAGTCCCCATGGAGTGCCAGTCTCAGACCCCCCATTTTGACCTGTTGACGGGGTTAAGTGTTGGCGCTCACCGTCAGCACTCATCAATAACACAACGTTGATCTCTTCCAGATGCATCGTGGGTCAGGACGGGGACTTATTCATCCGCTCAAACAATGACCATTAGCTGCTGTCAGCTCACTTATAATAGGTTACATCCCAAATGGCACCCTATTCCCTACATAATGCACCATAGGGCTCTGGTCGAAAAGTAGTGCACTATGTAGGGAATAGGGTGCCAAATTGACTGTTGTAGCTTAGTTGGCTTATGGTGTTACTCTTTAAGCCATAGCTCTAGCTGATTGTTCTTCATTAAGTGCGTACTGGTGAAGGCCTTGGCCTTATCAGGGGCCTTGTTACTGGATGAGATGAGAAAAGCAGAGCCGTTGAGCGGTCAAGAGAGGGGCTCTGAGGGCATCCCTACTCTGCATCCCAAATGGGACTCTGTTCCCTTATTATTCCACTACTTTTGACCAGGTTCCATAGGGCTCGCGTCAAAAGTAATGCACTTCATGGGAAATAGAGTGCCATTTGGGACAAAGCCCTTCTTTACTGGGGGAAACGCTGACCTGGCCTCACAGGATGGGAGGTATTGGACACCTGGGACTCTTCCAGACGCTGTATGATGAAACATTTCTACTTCAGTCCTTTTTCACGCTGCTCACTTTTAATTGTACAGATTTATTGCAAAAAGCAAGGGAGCTCTTGTTTTCTTTCCTGAGTAGCCTAGTGGCAGGTAGCCTAGTGGCAGGTAGCCTAGTGGCAGGTAGCCTAGTGGCAGGTTAGCCTAGTGGCAGGTTAGCCTAGTGGCAGGTTAGCCTAGTGGCAGGTTAGCCTAGTGGCAGGTTAGCCTAGTGGCAGGTTAGCCTAGTGGCAGGTTAGCCTAGTGGCAGGTTAGCCTAGTGGCAGGTAGCCTAGTGGTTAGAGCGTTTGGCCAGTAACCGAAAGGTTGCTGGATCGAGTCCCCGAGCTGACAAGGTAAAAATGTGTCGTTCTGAACATGGCAGTTAACCCACTGTTCCCTGGTAGGCCGATATTGTAAATAAGAATTTGTTCTTAACGGACTTGCCTAGTTAAATAAAGGTTCAATTTAAAAAAATAAGTTCCACATGTTGGCTCGTTGTGTTGTGAAACACACTATAATTGCTCAACATTGATAAAGATGAGCTTAGCCAGCTGTTTCGCAACGAACAATGCAACTTCCCTTCTACTCAGCTGGCCAGGCCAGTGAATAACAGTAACATCAGAAGGCATCTTACTGCCACTTGAAGAAAGTCCTAACTTTTAATTCAGTGTTATTTTCTCTGGCCAGACAGACACTATGGAGAAAGACTTTGGCATTGTTTAGAACACCATTTATTAGGTTTTGCAAACTTTCTCTCGACATGTCTCAAGCTCCTTTTTGGAAGATGTCCCTTTTTCCAAGGAGCTGGCTGGAAAGGGCAGTCACACACATGGCATTTACCTCACTGCAGGAAAAGCAATCTCCTTTCCTACAGTCCAGGCTAGATGTCGCACCACCTACAAACAAGTGCCATGTTCTGCTGGCAGCTTCTCTCTCAAATGGCTACAACTGAGGCCCAGTGTCTCTTTGTGCAGGAAAACAAGCTACTCAGACAGAATGTGTGTTGATTAATGATCCGACGGTAGCGCAGACACCACCTCATAAAAATGTTGTGGACTCACCGTGATTTTTACGAGGGGAATTGAAAAGCTATTGCTGTCGAGAATCGCCTAGCAACATGAGGGCAATGGCAGCACCTGCATACCCAAAGATCCGTCTCTAAGCTCTGTTCTCTTCTTGAACCGTAGAAATAGAATGCGTAGTGTTCTGTGTCTAGAACACCTTGGCCCATGCTGGGAGTGTGAAGGAACAAACTGGCTCCATGTCCTCTGCTCTCTTGGGACTCCATAGACCTAGTTAATAACCAAACACCCACCAAATGGCTGCAGTTAACCTAAGACCTGGAGAAACAATACACCGCCGCACTACAGTCACCATGTAAACCTAGCTGAAGTTATTTACTGCCGTTTCCTTCTTCCTGTGTCTGCCAAGTGAACCGTATTATCAGCCAGGCTGCGTGGGTTCTACTGGACCTGTTTTGATGTAAGAGTTGGGTGAGATACTGTGTTTTTAACAAACATCTCCATAGTGTAGCGGAAAGCATGCCGAGATGCCATTCCGACATTCGGCCATAGATGTTGTCATTGAGCCTTTTCAAACAGTCTCCTTGAAGCGCTTCCTTCTCTGCCGCAACGCGACACAAGTTGTTCCCAGCTAATTGAACACCCACATTGTAAAATAAGCCCATGATGTCTGATTAAGTGTTGATTGGCTTGAGAAACTGTTATTGCAGCCCAAACAGGAAAAATATAGCTTCAATGTGATTAAGGGTGATACTGTGTGATTCATGATTCTCATTAACTGTTCTCCCACCAGGCTTAGGAAGTTAGTTGCTCCTATTTCTTCAGACTATACTGAGGTGCTTAATTGGGTGGTGTTCTGTTGAATTAACCAGTAGGCCTAAAGCAATACACATGGCATAGCTCTTAATTCTTTTTATTTGTACTTTTTTTTGTCTACTTGGTAAATATTTTCTTAACCAACAGTGCCGTTCAAGAAGAATTAAGGGCTTGTAAGTAAGCATTTCACGGTAAAGTCTACACTTGTTGTTTTCAGGCACATGTGACAAAGTTTGATTTAAGTAGGCCTATTGTTTGTGGAGCCTGTTCTTGTTTTCTTTGTTCTATGTTTTCTATGTGAGAATGTTAACACAAGCAGCACATGTAGGCTAGTACAGTAGTTCATGTGAGAACAAACCTTTCAGGTCTCACGTATCTGAAAGATGTGGACTGTAGTTGAGGTTTACGTTTTTGTTTCAATTTCCTACAGTTTACGTGTAATTTCACTTTGATATAAATGAAAGCTGTAACACAAAGGTTATGTCTAGCCTTTATCCCAGGAAATTATTTATTTTTATACATTTGAATTACTATAGCTCCGTCCCCGATTACGATTCCATAATATCCCTGTAATTCAATGTACACTATATACACAAGTATGTGGACACCCTTTCAAATGAGTGGATTTGGCTATTTTAGCCACATCCATTGCTGACAGGTGTATAAAATTAAGCACATAGCCATGCAATCTCCATAGACAAGCATTGGCAGTAGAAGGGCCTTACTGAAGAGCTTAGTGACTTTCAACATGGCACCGTCATATGATTGCCACCTTTCCAATAAGTCAGTTTGTCCAATTTCTGCCCTGCTAGAGCTGCCCCGGTCAACTGGAAGTGCTGTTATTGTGAAGTGGAAACATCTAGTAGCAACAACGGCTCAGTTGCGAAGGGGTAGGCCACACAAGCTCACAGAACAGGATTGCAGAGTGCTGTAGCGTGTAAAAATCGCCTGTCCCGGTTGCAACACTCTCACTACTGAGTTCCAACCTGCCTCTGGAAGCAACGTCAGCACAATAACTGTTCATCAGGAGCTTCATGAAATGGGTTTCCAAGGCTGAGCAGCGGCACACAAGCCTAAGATCACCATGTACAATGCCAAGCGTCGGCTGGAGTGGTGTAAACTTGTCGCCGTTTGACTCTGGAGCAGTGGAAACACGTTCTCTGGAGTGATGAATCACTCTTCACCATCTGGCAGTCTGACAGACAAATCTGGGTTTGGCAGATGCCAGGAGAACGCTACCTGCCCTAATGCATAATGCCAACTGTAAAGTTTGGTGGTGGAGGAATAATGGTATGGGTCTGTTTTTTTGTGATTTGTCTAGGCTCCTTAGTTCCAGTGAATGGATATCTTAACAGCATACAATGACATTCTAGACAATTCTGTTTCCAACTTTGTGGCAACAGTTTGGAAAAGGCCCTTTCCTGTTTCAGCATGACAATGTCCCCGTGCACAAAGCGAGGTCCGTACAGAAATTATTTGTTGAGATTGGTGTGGAAGAACTTGACTGGCCTGCACAGAGCCCTGACCTCAACCCCATCGAACACCTTTGATGAATTGGAACGCCAACTGCGAGCCGGGTCTAATCGCCCAACATCAGTGCCGACCTCACTAATGCTCTTGTGGCTGAAGGGAAGCAATATTCCAACATCTAGTGGAAAAGCCTTCCCAGAAGAGTGGAGGCTGTTATTCCCCCCTTTGCTGTTCTAACTCCATATTAATGCCCATAATTTTGGAATGAGATGTTTGACAAGCAGGTGTCCACATACTTTTGGTCATGTAGTGCAGGTCTTACTCAGAAACCTTTTTCCCAGATATTTTCTATAGTTTCCATTAAGTGAAATGAATAGGGGGTTATTACACTCAAACTGCTCCTTCCATTCCAGTCACAATTGTTCTACACTTGAACATGATTCTCAATTTCGAGTGGGTTGTACGCTCTCTCTGACGTGTGTGCGTGCGCAAGATATGCGTCAAGTGTGATTGTACTGTACGTCTACAAGCCATCTGTCAAAACACTGATTTAATGGGTGGATTGGATCTAATTGATGCTTGACTGTTTGTGTGATGTTGACCATGTCTTATAACAAAAGGCTATAGACAAGTCATCTCGCCCCTGTCATGCCACAAATCAAACAAAACATCAATTAGGCTAGGCACAGTACGTATCTCTCCAGTGTCCGCTACTGACCCTCGTGGGTTGTTTTCACCACATGATTTGAGTCTTGTTATTGCTATTTATTTTCCTATGTTATTTTCCTTGTCTGTAGACCGTGTTTAATCAGCTACTTATGAGGATATTATTGGCCTGGTTGGGCTCATACATATTGGGTGTTGGCTTTAGACCCAGCTGAGCGTTGGGTGTTTTGGGTTATAGATGTTGGCTGTAGGCACAGCGTTGGTTGGTGTTTTGGGTTATAGATGTTGGCTGTAGACACAGCGTTGGTTGGTGTTTTGGGTTGTAGATGTTGGCTGTAGACACGGCGTTGGTTGGTGTTATGGGTTATAGATGTTGGCTGTAGACACGGCGTTGGTTGGTGTTATGGGTTGCAGATGTTGGCTATAGACACGGCGTTGGTTGGTGTTATGGGTTGCAGATGTTGGCTGTAGACACAGCGTTGTTTGGTGTTTTGGGTTGCAGATGTTGGCTGTAGACACGGCGTTGGTTGGCGTTATGGGTTATAGATGTTGGCTGTAGACACGGCGTTGGTTGGTGTTATGGGTTGTAGATGTTGGCTGTAGACACAGCGTTGGTTGGTGTTATGGGTTGTAGATGTTGGCTGTAGACACGGCGTTGGTTGGTGTTATGGGTTGTAGATGTTGGTGTTATGGGTTGTAGATGTTGGCTGTAGACACGGCGTTGGTTGGTGTTATGGGTTTCCGGATGTTGGCTATGACAGGGACATTGCGTTTAGTGCTGGTTGTTGACTGCTATGTAGGCCAAGGATCTGGGCCATTACCTCCACTCGCTGACAGCTCTGCTATCTAGCCTCTAGTATTTACCTGGCATACAGGGTCTAGACAGACAGGTCCAACTGCTGCGGGCCAAGTGTGACACCTGTCTGCTCCCAGTTAACCAAAACACCGTGGACTGCTCTAAGAGAAGTGGACATCTCCTGTTTGGGTTGGTTTCATTTGCCATGGCCACTGAGTCTATGTAAGTAAGCCCTGTTCACGCCAGAACGGCCCATAGGGCAGGAGCACGTGTCTGTAGCATGAGGCAGTTTAATGTACAAGTAGACCCCCTGGACTGGACTCTAGTCTACTTGCCATAAACTGTATTTCAGATGGAGATAAGAGGAGATTATTAACTTGATGTTTATGGTATGAATTTAATGATTGCATCCCAAATGTCACCCTATTCCCCGACTAGTGCGCTACTTTTGACCACAACCCCATGGGCTTTGTTCAAAAGTAATGCACTACGTAGGGAAAAGGGTGCCATTTGGTTTGTAACCAATAAATCACAGGGATATATGAGGCATTGGGAAACTCACTAGAACATGACATTGAAGGATGAAGTAAATTGTAACCGAATGAGTGAAATATGATCAAGACATTGTTATAAAGCACTCCATATGCCTCTATCCATATGTGATTTAGTAGACAGTTGAGGACAGTTATAAAGATTTGTTGCGAGTTCATTGCTATGGCCATTGTGTCCATTGTGGTGTTCGCTATCCTTTAGGGATGTGTAAAACCTGTGTTCAAACTGGGTAACAGAGAATTACACACATGCATGCACACTAGGGACGGGATGAAACCAGTATCACAATATTTTTTCCATGGCAAAAAAATAAATAAACACGATGCAGGCAACTTTTTGGTCCTATAAAAATCTGTTGTGTGTAAAATTGTGTGCTATAGTTTGGAGCATCAATAAATGTGACTCTTGATGACAACAATGATAGTTTCTAACAACACGGTTGTTTTCATAAAGCAGTGAAGTGGTGCTAAATGTTTTGTTTCCTTGCCATGATACTAACAAGTATCACGATACTGGTACCTTCCTGTCACACACAGACACACACATGCATGACATATCAATCATGTAAGTGTCTGCAGAACCACACATACGGTCTCTCAGGGCAATCAACAACACATTTGAAGTTGAACAGTTAGTGTGTAGTCATCCTCAGGGAAGACCACCCCTGTTCATTGTGTGTGTGTGTGTGTGTGTGTGTACGCATGTGAGTTATCTTGTGGTGGGGCCAAGTATGTGCTTGTCAACAAATGTAGCAATTAGTACTGGGGGGGTTCCTGCTGTGTAGATTGCTTCACCGCACACGCGTGTGAAGTCGCCAAAAACCCTGCTGCAGTTTACTGGAGGACTTTAACCATTCCGTTACCTAGTTGAGGTCAGGAAAGCGCAACTCTGTTCTGATATCGAGGCGGAGTTGCGTATTAATAAGTGGTCGCACGATTTATTAGCAACAAATGGAGTCATCAGTCGACACTAACAATATTCCGCGGGGTGCTGAAATAAATACTTTTAATAAACTTTTAGCGAATACAACCACCAATTGAATCTCAGCTGATGTAGTACGTCAAGGCCGCTACGTATCCAGACGAGTAACACAAATGGAGAAAAAGTTGGTGGTTGTATTGTTTAAAAAAAATTAAAAGTAGGCATTTCAGCACCCCGCGGAAGGACCACAGTTGTGCAGGACACACATAGGCACAGGTAAGCGTTTTCAGATTTGACATTTTTACAAGTGTCGACTGATGGTGACTCAATGTTGTTGCTAGCAAAACGCTTGACCAGTTATACTCAATATAAGAGAACAGAGTTGAGCGTTCCATTGACCACAAGCAAGTCTCTCACATGCTCGGGGCACTCCACATAGGGCTGGCACAATGCAGCAGCACACACAGCAATATAAATAATAGAACGGGCTTGGAACCTTTAACCCTGGCAATTTGACTGGTGAACGCATGGATGCGGTGAAGAGGTCAATCGAACTCGACCAGAACAATGGAATTGCCATTGAGTGGGGGAAAGATTGCGAGTCTCCTCATTGCCCCCAACCAAATTATCATACATTTAGACTATAGTTTATATGTATATTTCACATTATGTTGAGGTCAAAATCTGAGTATAATGCTTGTATGGATGTAAAGCCCAACACGTTAGTCATCGTTACCAATCAACTGTATTACAGTTCAAATGTACTTTGACTACCATTACCGTATGCTAGCTATGCTAACCAGTTTGTACAAACGGGACTTGAAAAGGGACAATTTCTACATTTTATGCAGCAAAAACTGCCAAATATATCCAAATTGGACTTAAGTAATTACCTTTAAAGCTTGCAAGAAAGCCATTGCACTGTAATTGTGCATGTGACGACATTTAAAACTTGAAACTTGTGGGCCTGTTACAATACACAAATCATGATGGATTTGATGAATATCCACTTTGTTAGATTTGTTGAATATGCCCAAACTCCTTTACAACATCTATTGGTACACTCACAATGGCTGCCTGGTATTGTATGTTCATTCTAATTATGTTCATTTATGCGGCTCATGCTAGTTTGAAGAAATATAGGTTAAGACAACCTGGTAACTAATTTGGAACCAGTGCCGCTGCTTACTAGCATAGCTGGTCCTATTGTTGCAAAGAGTTATATGATATTAGAATCCCGTTGTCTAAACCTTTTTGTTTTCTTTAACCTAGAGCTCATGCATTGCATGTATTTTCTGTAATGTCAGTTGAGTTGAATCAACAAATCACAGCACATCTTGAGTACACTTCCTGTTTTTACTTCCTGCTTTGCTCCTATGGGTACACTCGCAATGGCCGCCAGTCCACCATACTATGCCATCATTAACTTGAATGGGGACATGTTCTATTCATTTTATTTCTATGGCAACACATGCAGCCAGAAGCAGAGCGTTTGCTATTTGAACGGTTATTACGGAGACCGCGGTCATTCGGCTGGCCAATTACCATCATCCAAAATTCCATGACAGTCACCCTAGCGCCGCACAATCAACACTAGTAGTCACCTACCTGGAGATACAGTGAATGTGATAAGAGTGAAACGCAATACAAACAACCTTGGATGTAACTTACCAGTAGATATTAACATGGATCCTTTATCATAGCCCTGAGAGTGACACATTCTGGAGACTAGGACCCTAGTCTAAACATCCACACCGTATCCATGTACCCAGTATACAGTGCATTCAGAAAGTATTCAGACCCATCTTGGGTATGACGCGACAAGCGTGGCACACCTGTATTTGGGGAGTTTCCTCTCAAGCTCTGTCAGGTTGGATGGGGAGTGTTGCTGCACAGCTATTTTCAGGTCTCTCCAGAGATGTTCGATCAGGTTCAACTCTGGGCTCTGGTTGGGTCACTCAAGGACATTCAGAGACTTGTCCCGAAGCCACTTCTGCATTGTCTTGGCTGTGTGCTTAGGGTTGTTGTCCTTTTTGGAAGGTGAACCTTTGCCCCAGTCTGAGGTCCTGAGCACTCTGGAGCAGGTTTTCATCAAGGATCTCTGTTCTTAGCTCCGTTCATCTTTGCCTCGATCCTGACTAGTCTCCCAGTCCCTGCCACTGAAAAACATCCCCACAGCATTTTGTTGCCACCACCATGCTTCACCGTCGGGATGGTGCCAGGTTTCCTCCAGATGTGATGCTTGGCATTCAGGCCAAAGAGTTTTCAATCTTGGTTTCATCAGACCTGAGAATCTTGTTTCTCATGGTCTGAGAGTACTTTAGGTGTCTTTTGGCAAACTCCAAGCGGGCCGTCATGTGCCTTTTACTGAGGTTTGGCCACTCTACCGTAAAGGCCTGATTGGTGGAGTGCTGCAGAGATGGTTGTCCTTCTGGAAGGTTCTCACATCTCCACAGAGGAACTCTAGAGCTCTGTCAGAGTGACCATCGGGTTCTTGGTCACCTCCCTGGCCAAGGCCCTTCTCCCCCAGTTTGTCCGGGCGGCCAGCTCTAGGAAGAGTCTTGGTGGTTCCAAACTTCTTCCACTTTAAGAATAATGCAAGGCCTTTGTGTTCTTGGGGACCTTCAATGCTGCAGAAATGTTTTGGTACCCTTCCCCAGATCTGTGCCTCGACACAATCCTGTGTGGGAGCGCTACACCCAATTCCTTCGTCCTCATGGCTTGGTTTTTGCTCTGACATGCACTGTCAACTGTGGGACCTTATATAGACAGGTGTGCCTTTCCAAATCATGTCCAATCATTAAATTTACCACAGGTGGACTCCAAGTTGTAGAAAATCTCAAAGTGGATCATTGGAAACAGGAGCTGAGCTCAATTTCGAGTCTCATGGAAAAGGGTCTGAATACATATAATTAAGGTTTTATTTTTTTATATAAATTTGCAACAATGTCTAAACCTGTTTTTGCTTTGTCGTGACTGGGTATTGTGTGTAGATTGAGGGGGGAAACATGATTTAATAAGTTTTAGAATAAAGCTGTAACGTAACAAAATGTGGAAAAGGGAAGCGGTCTGAATACTTTACGAATGCACTGTACCTCTGTATAATCACCACCAGATGGATCCCAGAGGGGGCCAGTCTTATTCTATCTTGCATATTATTATGGTGCCCATAGGGACCAGACCGTGGGAATGAGTTTCACTGACTCCACTATATTGGGCACAGTTAAATAAAACAACTACACTTAGGAGTTATTAGAAGGGTTATTGCATATATATGCACCACGATGTATTTTTACATTTACATTTTAGTCATTTAGCAGACGCTCTTATCCAGAGCGACTTACAGTAGTGAATGCATACATTTCATTTCATAATTTTTTTTTCTGTGCTGGCCCCCCGTGGGAATCGAACCCACAACCCTGGCGTTGCAAACACCATGCTCTACCAACTGAGCTACAGGGAAGGCTACATGCAAACTCACATCCTTGTCTGTCTTTTATAGAATGTTCTGTCGGGCTACTCTAAACTGACGGTTGACCCCTGGCTGGTTTTACCAGTCATATGGGTCTGTGTTCTCCCCACGTCACAGAGACGTATATTGAGGAATGTTGGTTCAGCTCTGCCGTAATTAATTAGGGTGCTAATGAGATTGAGGGACTGTGTCCACATGGCACCCTATTGCCTAAAGTGCACTTCTTTAGGCTAGAGCACTGTGGGCCCTGGTCAAAACTAGTGCGCAATATAGGGGCTAGGGTGCCATTTGGGAAGCAACCAGGGAGGGCCTGTGTTGAATTGGACCTCCCTATGCCCCCTAGGGGTAGTTAGTGTCTCTGCTCTCTGTTCTTATCTAAATGCTATAAAACCACAGGCTCCCAGGCTTTAGCTGCTTTAATACACTGGAACCTACCAGGGCCAGAGTGTTGTGGGCTGTATAAAGCACAATCAGATGTTCCTAAAACAAGGCAATGCAGTGGGCCCATGCCTAACGGTGCCCTATTCCCTATATAGTGCACTACTTTTGACCAGAGCTCTGGTCAAAAGAAGTGCGCTTTACATTGAATAGGGTGCCATTTGGGGAAAAGGCCGTATACCTCCAGTGGACAGATACCGGCAGAGTTGTTGTTGTTGTTGTTGTGCCCTCAAATGCTGCCTGACTCTGTTGTGGCCAGTAGGGGATTGGAGTCAGAGACGGACTACATTTGGTTGCCTTTGGGCTTCTGCTGTACTGCATGGTGAATAAGATCTGTTTCTGATGTGGCTGCCTGCCTGTGTGACTGTTAATGGCATTTTGAACTATTTTGATCCTTCCTCACAGCACTGAACCAATAACACAAGCCAGCTGAACACACGTGGCCTGGTGGACCTCTTAGTGACGGCTTGGATGTCATATTCAATTAACTGCAGGGGTTCTTGTCCTTGAAATTAATAAGGCCTCCCTCCGTACGATAGGAAGCCTGAATCATACAGTAGATAAAATCATTGGTGGGATCCATATCGACTAGAGTCAGACGTCAACTTAAGTTCTTAAGTCGTGTGTCTTTTTCCTCCTTTCTCTCTTTCTCTCTCCTTCTTTCTCTCTCCTTTCTCTTTCTCTCTTTCTCTCTTTCTTTCTGTCTTTTCTCTTTCTGTCTCACATTCTTTCTCGCTCTTTGTCTCTCCTTCCCGACATATTCCCTCCATCTCTCTCTCGCTACTTCCTGACTGTCTATTACTCCTTCACACCAAGCTTTTCACTATTAGATACAGAACCAGTCAGTAGTTTGGACACACCTACTCATTCAAGGGTTTTTCTTTATTTTTACTATTCTACATTGTAGAATAATAGTGAAGACTTAAAACTATGAAATAACACATGGAATCATGTAGTAACCAAACCCTTGAATGAGGTGTCAACTTTTGACTGGTACCTTATGTCTTGCTCCCAGATACAGTATATGATTTACAAAAGATAAATATCTGTTGATAATGTAGTGATTCCAGGAAGAGTAGCTGCTACTTCTGCAAATGCTAATGGGGATCCAAATACATGTAAATGGTCAATAAAGTAATAATCTTTTTCCCTCTTTCCGTCAGCTGGTGGCGGTGTATGATGAGCAGGAACCTCCCCATGGTGGCGACGGCACCAGCGCCAGCTCAACGGGCACCCAGAGTCCCGACATGTTTGCCACCGAGCTCAACACAAGCAGCATGTCTGCTTTCCAGCCCTACCAGGCCACCAGCGAGATAGAAGTCACTCCGTCCGCCCTCCGAACTAGTAAGTTCACAAATCAAACACCTGGGTTACGTAAAACGAGCATGCCTTTCCCGACATGTAGACCAAGGAATCATGTCTGCAACGTTCGACAACGATTGGCATCAGAACGTTGCGCTGGGTCCAAGGAGCATTAAGCATTGATGGGAATTATGTAGCATACAGATATATCTACTGTGGCTATGCAGATATTTTCCTATGTGGGAGGAATCTAGTGCAGTCAGTTCTTTAGCCACATAAAATGATCACATTAAATGTTTTGGCCCGCTGGTCTTGAGTGGGTACAGAACATCAGGAAGATGCCATTAACTAACATCAGTCTAAGTGGGCTTTTGGTTGGAAACTGTTTTTGAGTGGGAGTACTGTAACAGAATAGCAGTATGTCATCAACAAGCAAACGACTGTGCCACAGTATATACAAACATTAGTTGTGTGCAGCACAAAAAGAAAAGCAACAAAGTTAAGCTCCATTCATTGTCACCGTTCTTCTCCAAACTATGTCAGAAATCCCAACGGCTTATTTGCTGCTCCACTGAGTCAATAAATGGACCACAGAGAGCGGAACCCTGGACAAACTGTAGCTAAGACACTGTTTTAATAAAATACCTCTCCAAGGCACATTCCCATATTCTGACCGATGGGAACGTCTCCACTATGCTGCGGCTCCTCAGTGCTACTTCCAATGGCTCCTCTCCCCTGCATGTCTCCCAGAACATTCAGTGACACATCACCATAGAGTTCTGTTTATGACTAGCACCTTCATCCATACTGGAACCCTGAGCAGGAGTCCCATGATGCTGCGCTGTGAAAGCGGGCGCCTGTTCACCAGGAGCGCGAGAGACATGTTCAGAACTATGGTGTCTCTGTCTTAGTCATGGGACAGCATTACAGGGAGGGAGGAGAGAACTCTGTCCTAACAGGTCTGACCATCCGGCCTCCCCAGACTCAAACTCCCAGAGGCCTCTCTGTCTAGCTGCCTACTGGAATCAAATTGCTGTCGACAGCATTCCATTCATTGTCCAGATTATAATTAGGATTATGATCAGAAAGAAATATTAGAATAAGAAGTTTACTCTCATATAATTCTCATTTTATTCAGAATCCCTCCCCATCCAGTCTTGTTAGCTGTGTATTCTTTATATTGTCCAAATTATTCTACTGGCAAAATGTCATCTGTTATTAAAAACTGTTCCAATTACATAGAGGACCCTGTGCAGATTCATTCCATTTCTACCAGTTCTGCAAGATTTAGTAATATAAAGTTAGGCCCTGTTAAAACATTTTTTTTGGCTGAAGACATTTTATACTGTCAGTTAACTATAGTTAGAGGTTAGAAAGTATATTGCTCTAAAAGGTTATAAATTAGGAACCTGCTTGGTCTGATTATGCTGAAAATGTGTCATTATAGCATATTCACATCTAATCTCAAAAATCCAATTAGTTGACTGACCTGCTAATAGCACAATCTAATGTGAAAGCACTCCGAAGCTACTCAATCAATCATTAACCCAGGGCTTCCCAAACTAGGGGTCACGGCCACGTGTGCTGTTGCCTGATTTTAAAATGCGGTTGGGAGAGAATTTGCGCTTGTTTCACAAAACCTCTGGGAAACGCTAGATGCCGTTGTAATAAAGAGGTTTCTGTTTTCTTCCTACAAATGTCTCTATCCTTTGAATGGTTTAAGCAACAAAATATTATGACCCCATCACCGAAAAATGACTGTCAGGAACACGTAGGTACATAATGTTTCCCTCTACGATGCCCACAAGCCGTTAGAACCAAGTGGACAAGACCAGGCACTAAATTAGACGGGGGGAAAAAGATCATCATCAATGTTCTTTTCTACACAGAATATAATACATTATTGCCTGATGATCTTCTGAACTTCCCAATACCTTTCTGATGCATTTCAGTCACTTCAAACCATACTTCCTTCAGATTGAAATACTGTGGGACTGATTTGTAATGTCATAGCCCAAATAACAAAAGTAAACATTGGCCGTTGATTACATACATTTTTTTACATAGTGGGGTCACAGATTTTTTTTGTTGTATGAAAATGGGGTCGAGGGTCAAAGGTTTTGGAACCCCTGCACAATTTAACATTTATTTAATGTAACCTTTATTTAACTAGGCAAGTCGGCCTACACCAACCTCCGATAAATCCTGAGCATAGGCATAATAGTGGGCTCCAGAACACCAATTTACAGCTGATAGTGGTGAACTCTGAATTCAAAGTTTTGTTATTTCTATATTGACGCAGCACTGGGTACCCAGACTGTAATGGCTTTATAAGAGAGAATAACCCACGCTGCTCAGGTTCACATTAAGAATGGACTAATTACTACTGTGAGAAGGGAATTGGCAAGAACTTCTGCTGAGCATCATAGTCTGAGTTGGACTACTACACACCAACAGATTGAAACATGTGTCCTTGCTGAAACTAAGGTCCTGATTAGGACCAATACACAAACCTAATAAAATGACATGAAGAGGACATCAATATGGAGGAGCCTGGAGAGAAGGTCAACTGAATGAAACCCAGCTGTTTGCTGGAGCGATGGGCCAAAGTAAGGAAGTACATACTTTCCCAAATAAACTCATTTTGACCTTCTCTGCTGTCTCCCTCTCTTTCCTTCACCATCTCGCACGGTCTCTTGCTCTCCTCCAGATATGCCCCTCCATGTGCGTCGCAGCAGTGATCCAGCACTGGCGATGGTCAACGGGCCATTCAGCGACCCCCGTGTGACCCTGCCGCCAGAGGAGCCGTCCAGGAAGAACCCCACCCGCTGGTCCACCACAGCTGGCTTCCTCAAACCACGGCACTCTGTTGGAGGCACCAGCACTGACGCCAACAGCCTGGAGAGAAAGGTTGCCAACGATCATACAACTCCCCTGTATACAACTCCCCTGTATACAACTCCCCTGTATACAACTCCCCTGTATACAACTCCCCTGTATACAACTCCCCTGTATACAACTCCCCTGTATACAACTCCCCTGTACACAACTCCCCTGTACACAACTCCCCTGTACACAACTCCCCTGTACACAACTCCCCTGTACACAACTCCCAGGGTACACAACTCCCAGGGTACACAACTCCCAGGGTACACAACTCCCCTGTACACAACTCCCCTGTACACAACTCCCCTGTACACAACTCCCAGGGTATACAACTCCCCTGTACACAACTCCCCTGTACACGATCTAAAGCAGGGGTGGGCAAACTATGGCCATTCAATCTGACCCGCAGGAGGTTTGAGTAAAAAAATGATAATTATTTTGGGTTAAACAACTCCAGTCCACTCTTGAACGTCTACAACTAGATGGAAAGTATGTTCAATTATAATGGCCCTTTTATATTTTCAAATAACTACCCTTTTTTTTTTGGGCCAGCAAATGTATTTTGAAAGAAATCAGTGCGGCCCTCAATTTCGAAATCCCGACATGGCCCTCAAAGCCAATAAATTGCCCACCCCTGATCTACAGTGTATGACATTAGCTACTTGTGTCCTCTCTAATGCTCTCCCCTAAGTTTACTGGATGTAGATGTACTTAGCAAGGGCCCCCCACACTATATATTACTCATACCTGTCAGTTTGTGTTGTAAAACTCAACTATGTTTATAGCCTTTATCTTTAAAGGGATACTTTGGGATTATGTAAATGAAACCCTTTATCTACTTCCCCAAAGGCAGATGAACCCGTGGATACCATTTTTCTGTCTGTGTGCAGTTTGAAGGAAGTCGCTTACTAGCTCTAGCGCAATTGCTAGCTAGCGTTAACACAATGACTGGAAGTCTATGGTATCTGCTACCTCCCTTCATACTGGACATACAAATAAAATGATATGCACAAGTTCATCTTACACTGGGGAAGTACATAAAGGGCCTCATTGCCAACATTCTGAAGTATCCCTTTAAAGGCTGGTTTCCCAGACTCAGATTAAGCCTAGTGTATAGTAGGACTAGGGATAATCTGTGTCTGGGAAACCAGCCCTAAGATTCTTCTTTGTTCCTTTGTCCAGGGTAAGGTTGTGGACACGTACCGTAGTCTCCCCCGTGACTCAGGGACCTGGGCAAACCAGAGAGAGTTCCAGAGAGAGACGGCCCGTTCCTCCCTGAGCGCCAACCACCCCATGGTAGACCGCTGGCTGGAGAGACAGGAGCAGGTAGCACCACACACTGTACTGTACATGCAAACCTGGTCACATTACATATATTTGAGTCATTTAGAAGACTGTATTATCCAGAGCGGGGGGGCCCTTGCTAAGTACATCCCTCACTCTCTGTGCTCTCTGCGCCCTCGCCCCCTCTCTGCTCTCTCTGCGCTTTCGTTCTCTGCTCACTCTGCGCTTTCGCTCTCTGCTCACTCTGCGCTTTCGCTCTCTGCTCCCTCTGCGCTTTCGCTCTCTGCTCCCTCTGCGCTTTCGCTCTCTGCTCCCTCTGCGCTTTCGCTCTCTGCTCCCTCTGCGCTTTCGCTCTCTGCTCCCTCTGCGCTTTTGCTCTCTGCTCACTCTGCGCTTTCGCTCTCTGCTCCCTCTGCGCTTTCGCTCTCTGCTCCCTCTGCGCTTTCGCTCTCTGCTCCCTCTGCGCTTTCGCTCTCTGCTCCCTCTGCGCTTTCGCTCTCTGCTCCCTCTGCGCTTTCGCTCTCTGCTCCCTCTGCGCTTTCTCTCTCCGCTCCTTCTGCGCTTTCGCTCTCCGCTCCCTCTGCTCCCCTCGCTCCCTGCGCCCCTCGCTCTCTGCTCCCTGCGCCCCTCGCTCTCTGCTCCCTGCGCCCCTCGCTCTCTGCTCCCTGCGCCCCTCGCTCTCTGCTCCCTGCGCCCCTCGCTCTCTGCTCTCTGCTCCCTGCGCCCCTCGCTCTCTGCGCCCCTCGCTCTCTGCTCCCTGCGCCCCTCGCTCTCTGCTCCCTGCGCCCCTCGCTCTCCGCTCTCTGCTCCCTGCGCCCCTCGCTCTCTGCTCCCTGCGCCCCTCGCTCTCTGCTCCCTGCGCCCCTCGCTCTCTGCTCCCTGCGCCCCTCGCCCTCTGCGCCCCTTGTCCTCTCTGCTCCCTCTGCGCCCCTCGGTCTCTGCGCCCTCGCTCTCTGCTCCCTCTGCGCCCCTCGGTCTCTGCGCCCTCGCTCTCTGCTCCCTCTGCGCACCTCGGTCTCTGCGCCCCTCGCTCTCTGCTCCCTCTGCGCACCTCGGTCTC
The DNA here is from genome assembly GCF_901001165.1 of Salmo trutta. Classification (NCBI taxonomy): domain Eukaryota; kingdom Metazoa; phylum Chordata; class Actinopteri; order Salmoniformes; family Salmonidae; genus Salmo; species Salmo trutta. The sequence goes on from NC_042987.1 coordinate 25,715,008, forward strand.
TGCGCCCCTCGGTCTCTGCGCCCTCGCTGCTCCGCTCTCTCTCTATGCCCTCGCCTCTCTCTCTCTCCTCCATGTAAACCATGGCATTAGCTGACAGAATGAGTTCAGAAGTCTGTGGGCGCTGGGCTGACTGAGCTGCTCTGCTGTGGAGAAGCTACATTGACGACAACTGGTGGGTCTGTGTCCAAAATGGCACCTTATTCCATATAGTGGACTACGTTTGACCAGCTCTGGTTGAAAGTAATGCACTATGTAGTGAATAGGGTGCTATTAAGGACATAAGCCGGAAGTTCATAGCCTAGGATGTTTCTCATTATAGTGATCATTATGTAACTTCTTTCTTCCGACCGTTCATTTATTTTGTCAGCGCCATGAGATATGAGCTGATATTAAAAGGACATGTGGAGCCATGAAAGATTTAGTCACTCCATTAATCAGACTGGATTGGAGAGGCATCTCCCAACAGATGTTGTCTGTATTGTATAGGGCTGTAGCCATCACCGTGAAGGGTCAGTGGTTGTATCACAAATGGTACCCTGTGTCCTATATAGTGCACTTCTTTTGACCAGAGCCTTATGGGCCCTGTCTAAGGAAGTGCACTATATAGGGAAAAGGCTGCCATTTGGGAAGCATCAAGTGGCTCTGCTTTGTCTCACTGCTGTAAGTGCTTGTTCAGATTTTTTCAGATGGAGGGATGTTGAAAGTTGGGGAAAAATGTCTTGTTTGTCCAGTGATGGAACTCCGTGAAAGTCATTGAGGTTCTGAGAATACTCTGAAAACTCAAACTGAGTTTGTGATGTGAATCCTGAAACGTTATCGCCTTCATCCGCTCTGGCAACAGGTACTGTTGCTGTGGCAACATGAGAGCGCAGAGATGTGTGTGTTCATAAATCTGTCATGTGTTTTAATGAGCCACAGCTAGCAATGCAGAAGCAGGGTGTAATGACCACTTCTCTTGCCAATCTGAAGGACTACATGGGCGACAGTGTGTAAAAAAACACTTTGTAGGCTCTGTTTTTGTATGCTTGAATACACTTCTAGGTAATGACCGACCACTTCTCACAGCAGACAGAGTATCACACAGCCAATCTGATGGGGGATCGCTTGGATGACAGTGTGGAGAAAACACTATGGTTGTGTCCTAAATGACACCCTATTCTCTATATAGTGCACTACTTCTGACCAGGACCTATAGGGCTTCAATACACTTTTTGATATGCTTGAATACACTTACTATCTATAAAGTATGGGTGCATATACATTCTTGTGTGTGTCTGGCTCAACATAGATGTAGCGGAGACTGAGACTTTCAATTCAATTAAAAAATGACATTGAACACCATCATGCAATGTGAACTGTCTCTTTGGCCGGAGTATTGCAGTAACAGCCAGTCCCCCCCCCCCCCCCCCCCCACACACACACACACACACACATACACACACACACCTGCAGATGAAAGAGGAGATGCCTGTACCCTCCCATATCTTGTTCGCTGCTGTAATTGGAATTCTTTAGAAATGAATAATATAAGGAATAGGCTTTGGCCTGGCCTCAATTCTCACTTGTATCAGTATTGCCTGAGGTTAGTATGGATGTGCTTGGTTGCCTCTGGCTGTATACGCTTCACGCAGCTCCTGAATGAATGTTACACATGCAATCCATGTCAGGCGAAAAAAGATACCACCACCGTTCCATGGATTTACCTTGAATCATCATTCTGTCCGGTTTGTCCTTGTCCATTAGACCATTGTGTGTATCCATGTCCTTTGTCATGGTTGGACTTGGTTTAGTGATCGGTGCATTAGTTAACCACAGGGGAGATGAGAAGCCTGTTTCACATAGCCGTACAAACAGTAGGTTAATCATCACTGCTGGTTAACTACATGCAGTAGAAACTGCTAGCTAGGGTTCCTCCAGCACTCCCTGATGTCCTGCACACTACAACAAAGATGAGGAAGTCCCTCAGGTGGCACTGGTGCAGAACAGAAGCCTACAGTCACCTGGTTTAGTATGATAAATCATGTGAAGCTAGGCTGTGGAGCCATAAATCATGGCTAATGGAGCTGCTTCAGGAGGATGTGCTGCTGGCTTCCTGGTAGCTAGTGGTGGAGGTGTTGGTATGAGTCTTAATAAGACAGTTGAGGGTGATTGGTCGACTTCTTGTCTTGGCCACTGGGGACCACAGCTCCATAAGCCCATACAGATTCTAGAGAGGTACTAGAGTTCTTCTCCGTATGCCCATAGAGCCCAGGGCTCTTCTCCGTACGCCCATAGAGCCCAGGGCTCTTCTCCGTACGCCCATAGAGCCCAGGGCTCTTCTCCGTACGCCCATAGAGCCCAGGGCTCTTCTCCGTACGCCCATAGAGCCCAGGGCTCTTCTCCGTACGCCCATAGAGCCCAGGGCTCTTCTCCGTACGCCCATAGAGCCCAGGGCTCTTCTCCGTACGCCCATAGAGCCCAGGGCTCTTCTCCGTACGCCCATAGAGCCCAGGGCTCTTCTCCGTACGCCCATAGAGCCCAGGGCTCTTCTCCGTACGCCCATAGAGCCCAGGGCTCTTCTCCGTACGCCCATAGAGCCCAGGGCTCTTCTCCGTACGCCCATAGAGCCCAGGGCTCTTCTCCGTACGCCCATAGAGCCCAGGGCTCTTCTCCGTCTGCCCATAGAGCCCAGGGCTCTTCTCCGTACGCCCATAGAGCCCAGGGCTCTTCTCCGTACCAGTAGGTGCTGCTGTGGCCTCAGGATTGGGGAGAAGTACTTAATGGGGGAGTGGTATTATTTGTTCTAGGTTACTCTCACTCTGTCTGACTCTCTTTTTCCTTCTTACGCTCTCTATACTCTCTCTCTCCTCCATGCTACATCTCAACCCTTGCTTTTCTCTCAGAGAACCTCTGATTCGCTTGCTCCTCTTCCCCTCTCCTACCCTCATCTCTCTGTGGTCTCCATGGCTGCACCGACCATACTAGCATCTCGCCGTCGTTCTGTTTTATCTTTCTCCTCTCCCTGTGAGCTTTGTTCTCTTTTGTTTTAATGTGACACCCCTGCTGAGCGAGATGGGCGTTCCAAGGCTGGTCTCTCCCTCAGGGTCCACTTCTAGCAGAGAAAGACACCTGGGAATTTCTCCCTCCCAGAGGCATTGTTCATTTTGTCGCAGCATTCAACCCCACAACACGCTAATTACAACACTAATTAAACCCCCAGCAATCAATACACGGTTAAAGATTTCCAGAAACCATTCTTCAGATTTGTGATTATCAATACCTGAATGAGAGGAGAACAGGACACTGTTAAATGTGAACAGGGGAATGAGAGCAGGAGAACAGGACACTGTTAAATGTGAACAGGGGAATGAGAGCAGGAGAACAGGACACTGTTAAATGTGAACAGGGGAACGAGAGCAGGAGAACAGGACACTGTTAAATGTGAACAGGGGAACGAGAGCAGGAGAACAGGACACTGTTAAATGTGAACAGGGGAACGAGAGCAGGTGAACAGGACACTGTTAAATGTGAACAAGGGAACGAGAGTAGGAGAACAGGACACTGTTAAATGTGAACAAGGGATCGAGAGCAGGAGAACAGGACACTGTTAAATGTGAACAGGGGAACGAGAGCAGGAGAACAGGACACTGATAAATGTGAACAGGGGAACGAGAGCAGGAGAACAGGACACTGTTAAATGTGAACAGGGGAACGAGAGCAGGAGAACAGGACACTGTTAAATGTGAACAGGGGAAGAAAGCAGGAGAACAGGACACTGTTAAATGTGAACAGGGGAACGAGAGCAGGAGAACAGGACACTGTTAAATGTGAACAGGGGAACGAGAGCAGGAGAACAGGACACTGTTAAATGTAAACAGGGGAAGAAAGCAGGAGAACAGGACACTGTTAAATGTGAACAGGGGAAGAAAGCAGGAGAACAGGACACTGTTAAATGTGAACAGGGGAAGAAAGCAGGAGAACAGGACACTGTTAAATGTGAACAGGGGAAGAAAGCAGGAGAACAGGACACTGTTAAATGTGAACAGGGGAAGAAAGCAGGAGAACAGGACACTGTTAAATGTGAACAGGGGAAGAAAGCAGGAGAACAGGACACTGTTAAATGTGAACAGGGGAAGAAAGCAGGAGAACAGGACACTGTTAAATGTGAACAGGGGAAGAAAGCAGGAGAACAGGACACTGTTAAATGTGAACAGGGAAAGAAAGCAGGAGAACAGGACACTGTTAAATGTGAACAGGGGAAGAAAGCAGGAGAACAGGACACTGTTAAATGTGAACAGGGGAACGAGAGATGTCCTTTATCCTTTTATGTTTTATCGTTGGTTTACACATGAGTAGCGCTATCAAAGGTAGCGCCAGAATGCATCTGGATCATTAGAACTAATACCCACTTTGACACGATGCAGTGCCCTGGCATGATACCACTTAGTATGGGCCCCTGACTGTGTAACACAAATATAAAAACTGTGCTTGCCGTTCTGTCCTTCTGATTTCCATTGCAAATGCTGGTTTGTATCCCAAATGGCACCCTATTCCCTTTAGAGTGCACTACTTTTGACCAGGACCCATAGGGCTGGGGGGGGGCTTCTGCTGCTGAGGTTAAAGAGCTGCTGTCAGGCAGAGGTGTAGTCAATAAACAGCATCCCTCTTGTCCTGGTTGAGGGCGGTGTGCAGTGCATAGGCGATTGCGTCGTCTGGATCTGTCGGGCGGTAGGCGAATTGGAGAGGGTCGAGTGTGTCAGGGAGGATGGAGGTAATGTGGTCTTTGACTAGCCTCTTCAAGTACTTCATGATGACCGAAGTGAGTGCTGCAGGTCGGTAGTCGTACAGTTACATTTCCATTCTTGGGCACGGGGATGATGGTAAACATCTTGAAGCAGGTGGAGACAACGGCATGTGCAAGAGAGATTGAAAATGTCCCAAATCACAATACCTAACTGGTCTGCACATGTTCCAAGGGTGTGGATAGGGATGCCGTCTTGGCCGGCAGGCTTGCGAGGGTTAAGATGCTTGAATGACTTCCATACGTTCTCCGTGGAGACCGTAAGCACGTAGCCCTCGTTGTCTTCAGGGGCTCTCCTCGGCAGATCAGTCGTTTTTGTTCGAAGCGTGAGGAAAAGGTGCTTCGCTCGTCTAGTAGGGTGGCATTGATGTCCACGGTGTGACTGGCTTTTTTTGTAGTCTGTGATCGTTAGAAGCCTTGCCACATATGCTGAATTGTCTTGGAGTAGGAGTGCTGATCAAGGATCCGAGCCCCCTGTCTATGTCTTCGCTACAATCTAAAAGGCACGTCTGATCCTAAATCCTAGCACTCTGAGTCTTTATGGACTGTTTGATGCTACAGCAGAACAGAACCAACTCTATTGAAAAGTGGCGAGCCACAAAGGTGAAATTCCTTCACTTTTAAACAAAGCAGTTGGTACCATTTTAAGCATACTATCATAACCTAGGATTAAAGTGACACCACCAGCCTTCTCTCTAATGAGGAATAAATCTGTAGTTTCTCTATCTTCTGCTAGCTCATAGACTGCCATGTACCGTTCCTGCTAGCTCATAGACTGCCATGTACCTTCCCTGCTAGCTCATAGACTGCCATGTACCTTCCCTGCTAGCTCATAGACTGCCATGTACATTACATTTACATTTAAGTCATTTAGCAGACGCTCTTAATCCAGAGCGACTTACAAATTGGTGCATTCACCTTAAGATATCCAGTGGAACAACCACTTTACAATAGTGCATCTAAATCTTTCGGGGGGGGGGGGGGGGGGGTAGAAGGATTACTTTATCCTATCCCAGGTATTCCTTAAAGAGGTGGGGTTTCAGGTGTCTCCGGAAGGTGGTGATTGACTCCGCTGTCCTGGCGTCGTGAGGGAGCTTGTTCCACCATTGGGGTGCCAGAGCAGCGAACAGTTTTGGCTGGGCTGAGCGGGAGCTGTGCTTCCTCAGAGGTAGGGAGGCGAGCAGGCCAGAGGTGGATGAACGCAGTGCCCTTGTTTGGGTGTAGGGCCTGATCAGAGCCTGAAGGTACGGAGGTGCCGTTCCCCTCACAGCTCCGTAGGCAAGCACCATGGACTTGTAGCGGATGCGAGCTTCAACTGGAAGCCAGTGGAGAGAGCGGAGGAGCGGGGTGACGTGAGAGAACTTGGGAAGGTTGAACACCAGACGGGCTGCGGCGTTCTGGATGATTTGTAGGGGTTTAATGGCACAGGCAGGGAGCCCAGCCAACAGCGAGTTGCAGTAATCCAGACGGGAGATGACAAGTGCCTGGACTAGGACCTGCGCCGCTTCCTGTGTGAGGCAGGGTCGTACTCTGCGAATGTTGTAGAGCATGAACCTACAGGATCGGGTCACCGCCTTGATGTTAGTGGAGAACGACAGGGTGTTGTCCAGGGTCACGCCAAGGTTCTTAGCACTCTGGGAGGAGGACACAAGGGAGTTGTCAACCGTGATGGCGAGATCATGGAACGGGCAGTCCTTCCCTGGGAGGAGGAGCAGCTCCGTCTTGCCGAGGTTCAGCTTGAGGTGGTGAGCCGTCATCCACACTGATATGTCTGCCAGACATGCAGAGATGCGATTCGCCACCTGGTTATCAGAAGGGGGAAAGGAGAAGATTAATTGTGTGTCGTCTGCGTAGCAATGATAGGAGAGACCATGTGAGGATATGACCGAGCCAAGTGACTTGGTGTATAGTGAGAATAGGAGAGGGCCTAGAACAGAGCCCTGGGGGACACCAGTGGTGAGAGCACGTGGTGCGGAGACAGATTCTCGCCACGCCACCTGGTAGGAGCGACCTGTCAGGTAGGACGCAATCCAAGCGTGGGCCGCGCCGGAGATGCCCAGCTCGGCGAGGGTGGAAAGGAGGATCTGATGGTTCACGGTATCAAAGGCAGCAGATAGGTCTAGAAGGATGAGAGCAGAGGAGAGAGAGTTAGCTTTAGCAGTGCGGAGAGCCTCCGTGACACAGAGAAGGGCAGTCTCAGTTGAATGCCCAGTCTTGAAACCTGACTGATTAGGATCAAGAAGGTCATTCTGAGAGAGATAGCTGGAGAGCTGGCCAAGGACGGCACGTTCAAGAGTTTTGGAGAGAAAAGAAAGAAGGGATACTGGTCTGTAGTTGTTGATATCGGAGGGATCGAGTGTAGGTTTTTTCAGAAGGGGTGCAACTCTCGCTCTCTTGAAGACGGAAGGGACGTAGCCAGCGGTCAAGGATGAGTTGATGAGCGAGGTGAGGTAGGGGAGAAGGTCTCCGGAAATGGTCTGGAGAAGAGAGGAGGGGATAGGGTCAAGTGGGCAGGTTGTTGGGCGGCCGGCCGTCACGAGACGCGAGATTTCATCTGGAGAGAGAGGGGAGAAAGAGGTCAAAGCACAGGGTAGGGCAGTGTGAGCAGGACCAGCGGTGTCGTTTGGCTTAGCAAACGAGGATCGGATGTCATCAGCCTTCTTTTCAAAATGGTTGACGAAGTCATCCGCAGAGAGAGAGGAGGGGGGGGAGGGGGAGGAGGATTCAGGAGGGAGGAGAAGGTAGCAAAGAGCTTCCTAGGGTTAGAGGCAGATGCTTGGAATTTAGAGTGGTAGAAAGTGGCTTTAGCAGCAGAGACAGAAGAGGAAAATGTAGAGAGGAGGGCGTGAAAGGATGCCAGGTCCGCAGGGAGGCGAGTTTTCCTCCATTTCCGCTCGGCTGCCCGGAGCCCTGTTCTGTGAGCTCGCAGTGAGTCGTCGAGCCACGGCGCAGGAGTGGAGGACCGAGCCGGCCTGGAGGATAGGGGACAGAGAAAATCGAAGGATGCAGAAAGGGAGGAGAGGAGGGTTGAGGAGGCAGAATCAGGAGATAGGTTGGAGAAGGTTTGAGCAGAGGGAAGAGATGATAGGATGGAAGAGGAGAGAGTAGCGGGAGAGAGAGAGCGAAGGTTGGGACGGCGCAATACCATCCGAGTAGGGGCAGAGTGAGAAGTGTTGGATGAGAGCGAGAGGGAAAAGGATACAAGGTAGTGAGCGGAGACTTGGAGGGGAGTTGCAATGAGATTAGTGGAAGAACAGCATCTAGTAAAGATGAGGTCAAGCGTATTGCCTGCCTTGTGAGTAGGGGGGGAAGGTGAGAGGGTGAGGTCAAAGGAGGAGAGGAGTGGAAAGAAGGAGGCAGAGAGGAAAGAGTCAAAGGTAGACGTGGGGAGGTTAAAGTCACCCAGAACTGTGAGAGGTGAGCCATCCTCAGGGAAGGAACTTATCAAGGCATCAAGCTCATTGATGAACTCTCCAAGGGAACCTGGAGGGCGATAAATGATAAGGATGTTAAGCTTGAAAGGGCTGGTAACTGTGAATGCATGGAATTCAAATGAGGAGATAGACAGATGGGTCAGGGGAGAAAGAGAGAATGTCCACTTGGGAGAGATGAGGATTCCAGTGCCACCACCCCGCTGGCTCGATGCTCTAGGGGTTTGCGAGAACACGTAGGCAGACGAGGAGAGAGCAGTAGGAGTAGCAGTGTTATCTGTGGTAATCCATGTTTCCGTCAGCGCCAGGAAGTCTAGGGAATGGAGGGTAGCATAGGCTGAGATGAACTCAGCCTTGTTGGCCGCAGACCGGCAGTTCCAGAGGCTGCCGGAGACCTGGAACTCCACGTGGGTCGTGCGCGCTGGGACCACCAGGTTAGAGTGGCAGCGGCCACGCGGTGTGAAGCGTTTGTATGGCCTGTGCAGAGGGGAGAGAACAGGGATAGCCAGACACATAGTTGACAAGCTACAGAAGAGGCTACGCTAATGCAAAGGAGATTGGAATGACAAGTGGACTACACGTCTCGAATGTTCAGAAAGTTAAGCTTACGTTGCGAAAATCTTATTGATTTAAGTGACGAAAATGCTAGCTAACTAACACAACACTACACTAATCAAGTCGTTGTAATGTAATAGTTTCTACAGTGCTGCTAGTCGGTAGACGTTGGCTATTATACAAAAGCAACTTTGTAGCTAGCTGACATAACATAACACTAATCAAGACGTTCCTTTGTAATGTATTTAGTTTCTACAATGCTGCTCGTCGGTAATATTTGGCTGGGTATGGAACAATGGCGTCGCGGGGGACGGAAATAGCTGGCTAGCTAACCTAGCTAACCTAGCTAGCCTCGATATTTACTAAACTACACAATTATCAAGCTATGACAAAGACAGCTATGTAGCTAGCTAGCGAACACTGCACTAGTCAAATCGTTCTGTTGTAATGTAATAGTTTCTACAGTGCTGCTAGTCGGTAGAGGTTGGCTATTATACAAAAGCAACTTTGTAGCTAGCTAACATAACACTAATCAAGACGTTCCTTTGTAACGTATTTAGTTTCTACAATGCTGCTCGTCGGTAATAGTTGGCTGGGTATGGAACAATGGCGTCGTGGGGGACGGAAATAGCTGGCTAGCTAACCTAGCTATTACTAAACTACACAATTATCAAGCTATGACAAAGACAGCTATGTAGCTAGCTAGCTAACACTGCACTAGTCAAATCGTTCCGTTGTAATGTATTAGTAATTACAGCGCTGCTAGTCGGTAGCGGTTGGCTAGCTAGCGGTGTTGACTAGCTAGCAGCTAGCAGGCAGCAGTGTTGACTACGTTAGGAGGACGAAAAAATAGCTGGCCTCGATAATTACTCTAAACTACACAATTATCTTTGATAGCTAAGAAAAAATTGTTCAGATCAATCAAACCAAACCGTTGTAATGTAAAGAAGTGTAATATTACCTGTGGAGCGAAGCGAAATGCGACTGCTCGCTCCGGACCGGAAGTACCTTCCCTGCTAGCTCATAGACTGCCATGTACCTTCCCTGCTAGCTCATAGACTGCCATGTACCTTCCCTGCTAGCTCATAGACTGCCATGTACCTTCCCTGCTAGCTCATAGACTGCCATGTACCTTCCCTGCTAGCTCATAGACTGCCATGTACCTTCCCTGCTAGCTCAGACTGCCATGTACCTTCCCTGCTAGCTCAGACTGCCATGCATATTCCCTGCTAGCTACTAGACTGCCATGCATCTTCCCTGCTAGCTCAGACTGCCATGCGTCTTCCCTGCTAGCTCAGACTGCCATGCGTCTTCCCTGCTAGCTCAGACTGCCATGCGTCTTCCCTGCTAGCTCAGACTGCCATGCGTCTTCCCTGCTAGCTCAGACTGCCATGCGTCTTCCCTGCTAGCTCAGACTGCCATGCGTCTTCCCTGCTAGCTCAGACTGCCATGCGTCTTCCCTGCTAGCTCAGACTGCCATGCGTCTTCCCTGCTAGCTCAGACTGCCATGCGTCTTCCCTGCTAGCTCATAGACTGCCATGCGTCTTCCCTGCTAGCTCATAGACTGCCATGTGTCTTCCCTGCTAGCTCACAGACTGCCATGTGTCTTCCCTGCTAGCTCACAGACTGCCATGTATCTTCCCTGCTAGCTCATAGACTGCCATGTATCTTCCCTGCTAGCTTATAGACTGCCATGCACCTTCCCTGCTAGCTCATAGACTGCCATGCATCTTCCCTGCTAGCTCATAGACTGCCATGCATCTTCCCTGTTAGCTCATAGACTGCCATGTATCTTCCCTGCTAGCTCATAGACTGCCATGTATCTTCCCTGCTAGCTCATAGACTGCCATGTACCTTCCCTGCTAGCTCATAGACTGCCATGTATCTTCCCTGCTAGCTCATAGACTGCCATATATCTTCCCTGCTAGCTCCAAGACTGCCATCTCACAGGACTAGTTGTGTGGGTAATAGGCCTCTTGTGAACATTTGTTTGCTTTTTCTTTCTTGCGATCCCCCCCAGCTTTCAGTTGTCACCATTTATGTAGGTCTCTTATTAACCTGACATTTTTGTTTTATGTAACAAATTCTTATTTACAATGACGGCCTAACCCGGACGATGCTGGGCCAATTGTGCGCCTCCTTATGGGACTCCTAATCACGGCCAGTTGTGATACAGCCTGGATTGAACCAGGGTCTGTAGTGACGCCTCTAGCACTGAGATGCAGTGCCTTAGACCGCTGCGCCACTCGGGAGCTTGTTCCTGCCTGTAACACAATGTTACTCTGATATACCACTGCAATCGACCTTCAGCAAGTGCTTTATATTAACCAACTAACACTGAAGTGACCTTCGCTGCTTTATGGCTAATCTGTAGATTAATTTCTTAAACATGCAGGGGTAATTTCTGTTGCAGAGATCAGCTAGATTCAGCCACGGGACAATTTCTTTCTTGAGCGGATTGTCGGGGGGCCGGAACATAATTACAAATCATTTGTAGACTGTAAATTGACCACAAGAAGCCCAAACATATATGTTTGACTAAAACATAGTTTCAAACCTGGTTTACATTTGTATATGATCATGCGTGTGTCTAATATCCGTGGGATTACTTGGCAACAGATTTCTTCAATTTAAGTCACTTGGAGCCGATTTCCTGGTGTTTTTACGGAATTGTATGTCCAACAATGAATTTGAAAAAAAGCAGAACTTGGGCCAAATAAAGTCCCACGGGCAGCCAGTTGGGGAACCCTGTTGTATTGTCACCTCAGTGTAGTGTGTGTATTCTACTTACATACATTTATTCCTCCTCTCCATTGTGTGAAACTATGCGTTCATTGTTCTCAGTTTCATCCTCACCTTGGCTGGCACACACAAGCCTGTTAATTCCTGTTTGGTGTTGTCAGTGTGTTCGATGTGCTCATTGGAGTGAGAAATGGCTCCCTCCATGCAAACAGTCTCACACCAGCTTCATTACCCCCCCCAGCGTGTCACAGTAGAGACACTGTATGGGACCCAAATGGCACCCTAATCCCTTTATTGTTTACTTCTTTTACATAGAACCCTACAGGCCTGGTCAAAATTTGTGCACTAAATACAGAAAAGTGTGCCATTTGGGACGGAGGCACAGCGGACTCGGAGACCGTAATCACTTCTGGAATTCACACATTAACAGGTGGAAACAATGCAATACTACATTTAGTCAGACCTAAATCAATACAGCTCCAAATGTAAACACATGATTGTGGTATTTATTTGTACTGCGCATATATAACTACACAGAGCCATGATTATATGGAACTCTATTCCACATCAAGTAACACATGCCAGCGGTAAAAAAAAAGATAAAATATACTTTATGGAACAGTGGGGACTGTCAAGCAACACAAACAGGCGCAAACACACAGACGATAACATACACACACGTACACATGTATTTTGTGTTGTAGAGTAGGGGCCTGAGGGCACGCACTTAATGTGTTGTGAAGGTATTGTATAACAGCCTTAACAAATACAAATATGTGTGTGTGTGTGATCCCACCCAACTTTCAGAGATGATCAAGAAGCTCATCTGAAGGATCCCACCTTCCTTCTGCTCAGACTCATTAGTACCGTACCAGACTGCTGTGTGCGGTGTGTGTGTGTGTGTGCTCGCGCGACGTGTGTGTGCGTGCATGCGGGCGCGACGTGTGTGTGCATGTGTATTCCAGCTCCTGCAGTGCCCCATGTCTCATATGTTTCCAGTTACACTGTGTCCTGTACCCCCTAAACACAACATAAACCACTGGTATGTGTTGGACCAGCACCTATGTCAATTCAGGAGGAATTTGTGTGATTGTTGTAAAAATAAGCAGTGCAGTTATCAGGGAAGGAGTGTATACTATAGCAGGGGCTGTCTTGTGGTAGTCTGTCTGTCAGAGGAAACCGTTAAGCTGGGTTTATGTATAAACGAGCTCTCTCTACAAGGAACACTTGCATGTCGTCTTTCTCTCGTTGCAGTGTTTTCTACTTTCTACGCCCATTAAAACAGCATTTAAAATCAAATTGTATTTGTCACATGCTCCAAATAGCGTGAAATGCTTACTTTTACAAGCCCTTAACCAACAATGCCATTTTAAGAAAATAGAGTTAAGAAAATATTGACTAAATAAGCTAAAGTAAAAACTAAAACATTTAAAATAAGTATCACAATAAAATAACAATAGCGAAGCTATATACAGGGGGTATTGCTATGCAGATTCATATCCGGTGTCATGTTGGTATCTACTCCGTCCCTCCTCTCCCCTTGCTCCGCCGGTGATCGTATGGATATCTGAAATGGATGCTCGTGAATTAAGTGGATTTACCGACAAAGCTCATTGTAATTTTCAGAGTAGAGACTGGAAATCTAATTTTGCGCCTCCGTATTGTTATTGCTCTGCTGCTGTTGCTCTGAAAAAAGCTTAGCTGGGTGTTTTATCTTTTGGCTGGTCCTCTCTCCACTCTCATTGCCTGTTTTATATGCAGACAGTACACCAGGCAGTCCTTTGCTTTACACTCTACCTCAGACTGGGTGAGGGGGGCATCGTCCTGTCAACCTCAGCAGTTTCAACCATCCACCAGGAAAGTGTTTACGTGCCTAGCTAGCTAGTAGTCAACAGTTTGGTATGTTGCCTTGCATACTTGTAAGAGCCACTTAACAAAGCAGCAACAATGAGGCCTATCTCAGATAATCGCAATGACTTGAGTTGACACTGACAGTCCTACTACACTTAGACTGCGTATCTTAAATCTCTCCCCTCTCAATTCTGAGACCGTTTATGAGAATAATTGAATGACGTGGTAGGTGTAGGTGAATGACGTGGTAGGTGTAGGTGAATGACGTGGTAGGTGTAGTTGAATGACGTGGTAGGTGTAGTTGAATGACGTGGTAGGTGTAGTTGAATGACGTGGTAGTTGAATGACGTGGTAGTTGAATGACGTGGTAGGTGAATGACGTGGTAGTTGAATGACGTGGTAGGTGTAGTTGAATGACGTGGTAGGTGTAGTTGAATGACGTGGTAGGTGTAGTTGAATGACGTGGTAGTTGAATGACGTGGTAGGTGTAGTTGAATGACGTGGTAGTTGAATGACGTGGTAGTTGAATGACGTGGTAGGTGAATGACGTGGTAGTTGAATGATGTGGTAGGTATATGACGTGGTAGTTGAATGACGTGGTAGGTGTAGGTGAATGACGTGGTAGGTGTAGGTGAATGACGTGGTAGGTGTAGTTGAATGACGTGGTAGGTGTAGTTGAATGACGTGGTAGGTGTAGTTGAATGACGTGGTAGGTGTAGTTGAATGACGTGGTAGGTAGGGTTGAATGACGTGGTAGGTGTAGTTGAATGACGTGGTAGTTGAATGACGTGGTAGTTGAATGACGTGGTAGGTGAATGACGTGGTAGTTGAATGACGTGGTAGGTGTAGGTGAATGACGTGGTAGGTGTAGGTGAATGACGTGGTAGGTGTAGTTGAATGATGTGGTAGGTGTAGGTGAATGGCGTGGTAGGTGTAGGTGAATGGCGTGGTAGGTGTAGGTGAATGGCGTGGTAGGTGTAGGTGAATGGCGTGGTAGGTGTAGGTGAATGGCGTGGTAGGTGTAGGTGAATGGCGTGGTAGGTGTAGGTGAATGGCGTGGTAGGTGTAGGTGAATGGCGTGGTAGGTGTAGGTGAATGGCGTGGTAGGTGTAGGTGAATGGCGTGGTAGGTGTAGGTGAATGACGTGGTAGGTGTAGTTGAATGACGTGGTAGGTGTAGTTGAATGACGTGGTAGGTGTAGGTGAATGACGTGGTAGGTGTAGTTGAATGACGTGGTAGTTGAATTTGAATGACGTGGTAGTTGAACGACGTGGTAGGTGCAGTTGAAAGATGTGGTAGTTGAACGACGTGGTAGGTGTAGTTGAAAGACGTGGTATAGGGCTCCTATATGATCCTGTGGACACCTGGGACTGTGTATACATATCACATTTTCCCAGAAATGAACCAAATCAAGCCTTGAGGGGTTTCCTGAGAGGGGTCACCCAGCCACTGACCCAGGACCTGTTTGTCCGCTGTGTCTCTGTCAAGAATCCGATTGTGGATGAGGAGCATTGTGCTCGCCCAGTGTTTCCTCCTGTTATGAAAACATGGCAGCGAGGCAGGATGGACATATGTGACTCTGGACAGGAGATGTAGTGGGGATAAGTATAAAGGACATTCAGGATAGTCACCTTGGCTTCGAGCATATGTCCAAGTTCCACGTTTATTCCATGTATTAGTCTTTCCTGTAGGTAATGTATGGGTGTTGTGTTTCTTTCTTGTGTCCGTAAACAATCGGCTGTCCATTTCCAGCGGGAGCACACTTCATTAAAGTGCACTTTGGCCGTCTGCTACACGGTCCACTTCATTCAGAATGAGATGGATTTTACTATTAAAATGTAATGAGCCCACAGGCCCGAATGCCATTGTGGTCAAGACGCTCGCACTAAGATGAGGAAACAATGACTCAGCTGAAAAATAAAATATGTCCTGTGGCTTTCTCAAATGGCACCCTATTCCCTATACAGTGTGCTACTTTTAACTAGAGCACTAGGGGCCCTGTCTAAAGCAGTGCACTATAAAGGGAATAGGGTGCCATTCGGTCCCCTGCCTGCCCTACCTACCCGTCTGTAGCCTGTCTTCCCAGTAGCCATTAACTCCAAGCCCAGCCCTGAATTCTAGATGTGATGATCTAACCACTTGGTTAGAATGGGAGGATGTATACATCCTGATGTCACAGGAGGGGGAGTGCCATAGTGCATTGAAGTGACTTTTGAACAGTTATTTTGTTGTTGATGTATGAATCAAATGTGAGATCTTCAAAGCACATCTTGTACTGTAGCTGGCTGTGTTGTAGGGGCATTATTGAATGTGTTTTAGTGCAAACAAAACCATTTGATTCACTCAAGTCACTCCAAACCACCATGAGCTAGAATAGGCAGTTTGAGTTTGTCATGAGGCCCTATTGCCCAGAGCCAGTAGTTTACTGATGGAAAACTGCCACTGTCCCCTCAACATTTTCTGTCACCTCAGTCTCCCTGCGCGGGGAAGATACACTGTTGCATCCCAAATGGCACCCTATTCCCTTTATAGTGCACTTTCTTTTGACCAGGGTCCAGCCGGCGCTGGTCTAAAGTAGTGCACTATAAAAGGAATAGGGGGCCATTTGGGACTCAGACTGTGATGTTGGAGAGCCAAGTCGAACCCCACTGTGCAATTCAGGAAAATGGAATTGTCACTCAATGAATAAAACAAAAGTCTTTAGAAGGAGCTACTATTGAAATGTGAGTAACTTTCCTCCTGAATCTGTAGTGATGAATGGGATTCACATGCTCTTCCAGAAGCATAGTGTTGTCTTGGGGAATGGGACGTGAAGATTGTATTTTTCTTGACCTTTTCATAAATATCTCCCTTTCTATGTCTACACCATGCAGGAATTGTCATGTACGTGTAACCCACAGTGTCCCAAACCGTTTTAATCTTGTTTAGAATCCCATTCACAGCCCATGACTTCTGTTAAGCACAGGACGCGATCCCTATGAGACATGCTCTGTAGCCACTGTGATCCTGTTGGGAAGGAGACAAACAGGACTGGATTACCGGTGTACTGCAGCCCTCCACTGTACGTCCCCCTCCGCAGCAGCAAACAGTGCACTGTCATGGCAACCGTACAGGAAACTGCGGCTATGGGTTCATTTTCATACTGATGAGGCGAGCTGTTGCTGCCGTTGCCGTGGCTCCTCTGCCTTCTCCAGTATCACCATGAAATTTTAATGACCCTGTCTGGTTCACCCTCTCTTTTTCTCTCTCTTACTACTTGCTCTCGCTCTCTCTCTCGCGCTCTCACAATAGAAATCAGTCCTGGACATTTTTTCAGGTTGTAATAGTGGCATAGGCTGTAATGGGTGCTCATATGTAGGTTACCCGTCTTATGTCATGTTGTCTGCTTACCATTTTCTTTTGTGAATAATTTAAACCGTGTGACTCATTTCAGCCAGTGTGGAATGGACCGTCTTTCAATGTCTGTGCCAATGAGACTCAGGAGGCTTGGTTTTATAAGATGCCCATGTTGCAGTCAGAGATCTATAGTAATTCTATGGTTGTTGTCTTGCTTTGCAGGAGGAGGGGGGGCATGGGGAGGAGGAGAACGGCAGGATCGAGCCGGTTGGCCGAGCTGACTCCTGTATGGCCCACACCCCTGTGAGGTCACTGGAGTAAGTCGTCTCTGAAAGGGTCGTCCAATTACAGATAGAGGACTACGTCCCAAGTGGCACCCTTTTCCCTTTATAGTGCACTACTTTTGACCAGAGTCTTGTGGATCCTGGTCAGAAGTAGTGCACTATATAGGGAATAGGGTGTCGTTTGGGATTCAACCAGAGCTTCTGTCTCAACGTAACTACCTCTCTGATCACCTGACGTTGATCCCTAACCAGTACAGGAATAACATTCATCTGTAGCAGGAGAATAAGTACCAGTTAACTACCTACCTCTAAGCTGAACCTAACACTTCTGATATATTATTATATTCTCCATGTAATCATTTATTGTAAAGAGTCTTCTTAGATTTAGGCCAAGAAATATTGCATTCCACAGGTTTGGAGAAAATCTTTTTAAACCCCTGGCTAATGTTCTTTTAAGGAACTCGAGCATGAACCAAACGTTGTCATAACCATAAAAGGTACCATGTATTGATCCATTGTCATGGTGATAGTAATAACACTCTTGTTTTCTAACTGTCATCTCTTGCATGCCATCAGTCTAATCTTCAGGTACAGTATGTTATTGATATTATTTCACCCAATAAGGAAGGCGTCCTCACCTCCCAATAGAATACAACTGTGTTTTTATGCATATAACCTTTATCCTAAAGGTAATAGAAACACAACTACTAAGCACCAATCTATGGAAACTCAAGGGGTTAGAGGTCGAAGAATACAAGTACAACACTATTTAATTTAAGGAATTTGATACAGTTTACTTGTCTCAGATTTCCCTATAAAAATCCTATGGGATAGACTATCTGAAGGTCTAGACATAAGCTATGTATACATAGTATTTATGGAAACCTCCCTTGACACTCCTTAGAACTGGTTTCTGAATAATGCGTTTCTGTCACCTTGGATGTTGGGAGAAGCCAAAACCTGGCGTAATGCTCATCCCTAGTGGTTTATTTATTTCTGCCTGCTCTATTTGTTGTTGTTTTTCTCCCCTTCCTGATTTCTACGTGATTTCACCCCCCCCCCCCCCTCCATCATTGTCTCACAGTGACATTGTAAAGCTGGTAGAAGTGTCCAATGACGGCGGGCCCTTGGGGATCCATGTAGTGCCTTTCAGTGCCCAGGACCGCAGGTAAAGCCCTCCCACTACAGCCACCACTGGATAGACAGGCATTAGGCTACTTATGCTACGCAGCCATAACACTGCCACGATTAAGGAGGGGGGAGAGAGAGACTGGGAGGGGGGAGAGAGAGACTGGGAGGGGGGAGAGAGAGAAGGGGAGGGGGGAGAGAGCTTAGTCTGCTATGGCACCTGCATCCTCATGTGACCCAGTAAAACAAACACTCACACACACCCCCCTACACATGGACCTACCCAACATGCATGTCATGCTCACATCATGAAGCGATTAGCTAGTTTACAGTGATCAATCATGATTGTTCAGTGCTTGCAGGTGACTGTCATGTTCCTCCGTCACTCCTGTCTGAAGTATTTACACGATGTAAAGGTTGTACTCAGCAGTCCATATACACATTTACAGTCCACACACGTCTCCGTTAGAAGTTGTAATGGAATCATTGATTTAATGGTCCAGCTCTTTCACATATGTCCACTAGCACAGAGCTAGGTTTACAATTCCTAGCCTGGTCGCAGATCTGATTGTGCTGTCATGTCAACTCCTTGTCATGCCAAACATGACAAGATGTGGCAAGGATTGACATGATGGCACAAACACAGGTACCCAGGCTAGCTTATTCGCTACTGATTCAGAGGAACTTCCAACCAGAAGTTCTGGAAAACCTGGGGATTTTGGTATAATGCGTCTGTTTAAACATACCTGTGAACAATAAGTACTATTTTAATAGTTCTAGCACTTCATGGTAATTTGTATGATTTTGGATGACTTACTCTGTATTCAGTATTTCAGTCAAGTCAGCATTGTGTACCAGTCAGGAAGCCTGAGGCGTCTTGCTACTGTATGGAGGATTACTGCTTTCTCTGACAGCCGTCACAGCTGAAGGCTTCCCAAACTCAAATGTGATGGAGCAGCATTTCTCTAATTCCTACATGTCACTGTAGATTTAACCGTTTTCTCTGTCAGAATGCTAATGGTCTCTATTTGTTTTGCATAAGGCAGCTCAGTCAGGAGCGACTCTTCGCATTCAGGTAGAGAGAACGGGCACACCTAGCTACAGAAACTATGTTTTGGAAGACAGACACTTTCATCTAGCCACAAATTACTACTGACAAACGTAAAGCCACCAACTTAATAATAAGGGATTTGAATTTATGTAAAGCTTTTCTACCAACTGAGGTACTCAAAGCGCTTTACATAGTAGGGGGAATCTCACCTCATCCACCCCCAATGTGTAGCACCCACCTCAGTGATGCACGGTTTCCATTTCTGTGCCAGAACGCTCACCACACATCAGCTATCAGGTGGAGAGATGAGGAGTGACATGCCAATTAGGAATGAGGGGGATGACTAGGTGGCCAGAATGGAATGTGGCCAGGTTGGGAATCTAGCCATGACAAACACAAGTGTCTCATATATCACATCCACTTTGCCATGAATTAAAACCATACACCAATCAGTGTTAGCCTGTGAACTAAGTAAGGATGCAGATGACATGGAGGACATATTGCTTATCTCTTAGTTATGAGCCTATGCATGTATCCAAAATGGCACCCTATTCCCTATATAGTGCACTACATGGGGAATAGAGTGCCATTTGCGACACACCTTATTCATTTAGAGCCTAGGTGTTTGCTGGAGCTTCAGTAGTCCTCCCCTTTCCAGGCCTGCTCTGTCTACCCCAACAGCCATATTGAACCCTAAGGCCTCTTCCACAGCTTCCAGCCGTATTACACCAACGTCTGCTTCTGAATGTTTCCAGGACTCTTGGCTTGTTGGTCAAGCGCCTGGAGAGGGGAGGCAAGGCGGAGCAACATAGTCTGTTCCAGAAGAATGACTGCATCGTACGCATTAATAATGGAGACCTGCGAAACATCCGCTTCGAACAGTAAGACGCCTGTACCTTCCAACCGGGACAACCAGTCCTGAGCCCCCTCCGCTCCCTGCCAGCCCTCCCCTGCTCCTCTCCCTTCCTCTCTACGGCCATGTCTTCTAACCAAAGCATGGCCTCTGCTGCTGCTACTTTCTGTTGCTAAGCTAACCCCATTCCTGTTTGATGATTCCTAGGTCGATCCTGCTGTAGGATCTTGGTAAAATGGAGGCTGCCTGCCATTCCTCTCAGCCTCTGTCCTCTCCATACTTGCAATCCTTTCAATACCTCTATGTATCTAGCAGCTCCATCTGTTGCTACTGGATGCTAACATCTCCCTATTTGACTCCTAGGTCAAACCTACTTCTGCTCAACTAGCTTGGCTTCTGACTTTCAGGGCATCCCCCACCTTGATCTGTCTCTCTCCCTCAGCTCCTCAGTCTGAGCAGATCCTAACAGCCTAGCTAACTGCTGCTGCCTCCCATTGTTCTCTGCTGCAGATACTGTTCCATAGAAATAGAAGGATGGCTTCCTGCTTCATTCCTATTTTATACACTCAAAATGGCTGCCAGGCCACCCATTATGGTGTCAATGACTTGAATGGGGGACGCCATTCTATTCATTCTAGTTCTGTGTTGTACGCTGCTTGCATGCCATTCTAGAATCCAGCTAAAGCGTTTGAATACAATGTTACATTACATTCCTCATCATGCTTTATGTAATGTTCTGTATAATGTTTGTCAGCATAAACGGGCTGCACAGGCTTTTCACAAGCATAAACACTGGTGTACTGTGAAAAAACAGCTGTCATTTGTTTTGTGTGCACCCTTACTCACACACTCACAATAACCTATGGCTATAGTGTAGCCTAGAGGTTGAACAGGATTCCCACGGGATTCTGGGAGGAATGGGAGTGACGGTCTAGAGTCAAGTTCGGGACAGGAACAACAGTCTACAGCCCTCAAACTCAACTCTGGACCTCAGTCAGTTCCACTCAGTCAGTTCCACTCAGTCAGTTCCCCCTAATCAGGGACTGATTTAAACCTGGGACACCAGGTGGGTGCAATTAATTATCAGGTAGAGCAGAAAATCAGCAGGCTCCGGACGTCTTAGGGTAAGAGTTGAGTACCCCTGGTCTACAAGAATAGTTCTAAACTGAGTTTTATTCAACAACAAAAAAGAATTGGGGCGGAAATGTTGTGTGGAGTGTTGCACGAAAACGACTGTAGGCTAGGCCTAATATAGTTTACTTAATAAAAATAAATCCTCCCCCTTCCGCATGCCTCGCTCCCATAGTATTACATTTGTTGTAATAAGTACTGCGGTTTAATCAAATAGGCTACCAGCTGGAGAGTGGTACAAGCAGCATTGCTGCTCTACTCACTTTACCATCAAGCCCGATTGTTTACGTATTTAAGTAAACCTGTGCCATCTGAGGTGAAGAGTGACATAAAAATAGATAACCTGAGCGGCAGTACTGCATAAGTCTTTTAAAATGTTCACATTGGAAATGTTCATGTGTGCAGTGCTCAGTTGTAGGCTAGATATTTGTGCTGTTATGTGCAAACCATACCTGCTGGGGTCTCTGCCCTCATCCTTTAGCCTTAGAATACGCTCTTATCCAGAGCAACTTAGGCCTACAATCAAATCAAACTTTATTTGTCACGTGTGCCGAATATAATAAGTGTAGACCTGTAATGGGTGCGTGCTGGTGGCAGGGAAGTCAGGTGCAGGAGAAAAACTTGGTATAAACAGAGTCGTTTAAGTGCTCACAAAACTCAGAAAACCAAAATATACAAAATAATAGAAGTGGGTACAGAACCCGTCGCACACCAGAACATAACTTGCACATAACATACAAGGACATGAGGGGAAACAGAGGGTTAAATACACAACATGTAATTGATGGGATTGGAACCAGGTGTGAAGGAAGACAAGACAAAACCAATGGATCAGCGATGGCTAGGTCGACCGCCGAACACCGCCCTCCGTCGATGTTAATGGGGGGGGGGGGGTGTTCAGCCCTCCTTTTCCTGTAGTCCATGATCAGCTCCTTTGTCTTGCTGATGTTGAGAGAGGTGTTGTTGTCTTTGTACCACACTGCCAGGTCTGTGACCTCCTCCCTATAGGCCGTCTCATCATTGTCAGTGATCAGGCCTTCCACTGTTGTCGTCAGCGAACTTAATGATGGTGTTGGAGTCGTGCTTGACCATGCAGTCATGGGTGAACAGGGAGTAATGGAGGTGACTAAGCACGCACCCCTGAGGGGCCCTAGTGTTGAGGATCAGTGTGGCAGATGTGTTGTTACCTACCTTTACCACCTGGTGGTGGCCTGTCAGGAAGTCCAGGATCCAGTTGCAGAGGGAAATGTTTAGTCCCAGGGTCCTTAGCTTAGTGATGAGCTTTGTGGGCACTATGGTGTTGAACACTTAGCTGTAGTCAATGAACAGCAGTCTCACATAGGTGTTCCTTTTGTCCAGGTGTGAAAGGGCAGTGTGGAGTGATTGAGATTGCGCCACCTGTGGATCTGTTGGTGCGGTATGCGAATTGCAGTGGGTCTAGGGTGTCCGGGAGGATGCTGTTGATGTGAGTCATGACCAGCCTTTCAAAGCACCTCATGGCTACCGACTTGAGTGCTACGGGCGGTAGTCATTTGAAAGTTTCACTTCGCTTTCTTGGGCAAAGGGACTATGGTGGTCTGCTTGAGACATGTAGGTATTACAGACTTAGTCAGGGAGAGAAAATGTCAGTGACGACACCAGTTGGTCCTGGCAACGGATATCGCGGAGCTCCTTCCCAATTTCAGGCTATATCAATTCCCAGACAGGATGTAATAGGTTTCCCAACCCAGGTTACTTACTGGTGTTGAATAAAATATATCAGAACAGACAGGGTTTTCACACATGCTAAATGGCAGTAAAGCTTCTCCGTTATATTTTTCAGGAACTGGTGGGAGGGCTACATTAGAGGTTGACATGGGAGTTGAAATTCATTCCTGTCCCATCTTGTCCTGTCATTGTTGGTTAAGGGCTTGTACGTAAGCATTTCACTGTAAGGTAATACCTGTTGTATTCGGCGCATGTGACAAATAACATTTGATTTGGGAATATTATTAGTGGCTGGGAATAAGGCTAGGAATTTTGGCAAGGAATTGCAGGGTCGTTGGGAGTGGGGTAATGATGTCTGTTAATCTGTTTTGAGATGGGAGTTGTTTGTGCATCCCATATGGCAACCTATTCCCAGTGTAGCACTCATTTTGATCAGAGCCCTAAAGTCCCTGGTGAAAAGTAGAGCACTATATAGGGAATAGGGTGCCATTTGGGACGTATCTGAGATGTCTAGCAAAGTCAGCTTTAATCTACTGTAACAGGTGTGGCTAACAAGACTACTGCTATGGCAAGATTACACTAAATAGATGGTTTCCGTTCACATCTACACTACCTAATGTTGAAGGGGTTTAAAAGGACTTTTCTCCAAACGTGCTTCAGAAAACCCATTCCTTTCATCTGAGCCATATGAAGGATTACATGATGAAACTGGCAAGCCTATTCTAAAGCTATACATTCTTACTTTCTATAAGCTTTAATCACTGTGCTGTGCAGGTGGCCTACCAGTAGGGTTGAAGACCACAACTAATGCTTGATTCATAAATTGGCACCATATCACCACTACTTTTGACTAGGCCATTTAGGACACACTCCTGTGCCATTTAAGATGCATACTGTGTTGATCTAACATCTGTGTTGTTTTGCTTCTCCCTCCTTCCTGTCCTCAGAGCCCAGAACATGTTCCGCCAGGCCATGCGTTCCCCAGTCATCATGTTCCACGTGGTTCCCAACCTGATGAAGGCCCAGTACGAGCAGCTGTCACACAGCGAGAGGAACCCCAACGTAGCCTACTCCTCTGGAAGCTTCAGCCCTGACTCCCTAGCCAGCGAGAGAGGCAGCACCACCTCAGGCCTGGACCACACCCCACAGGTCTCTCTACGTTTTGTATATTGTCTGTCGAGTGTCCAGAGTGCCGCAGCGGTCTAAGGCGGAGCATCTCAGTGCTAGAGGCGTCACTACAGACCCTGGTTCGATCCCGGGCTGTATCACAACCGGCCGTGATTGGGAGTCCCGTAAGGACGGTGCACAATTGGCCCAGCGTCGTCCGGGTTACGAGAGGGTCTGTCGTTGCGTTTATGTTGCAAGGCAAATTTCTTTCAAAATGGATAATGAAATGCTGTCTCATCTTTGATCACAGAGGATGTCCCGTGGTCCCCACACTCACCAGCACCCCGAGCAGGGTGACGCCTACACCTCTCTACCTCACCTCCATGGGCTTGCCCATGGGGGCTCCATGGACAAGCCTCCATTAGGCCACACCCCTCCAGGCCGCACCCCCTCCCCTCACAGGGTGCTAAACTCCACCCCCACGGCGGGCTTCACCAAAAAGGTCGGCAGGAGACTGAACATCCAGCTGAAAAAAGGTCAGACGACACACATACACACCTAAACAACCAGCATCTGTTTAACCTCAGTAGGCTCAGAGTTCACATGGTCAGGAGTACCTCCTGGTCCTACATATTCATTGGTTTGAATCCATCCTAAAGAGACACGGTTCTGTGTTTGGACCTTACTGAGAAAGCATTGCTCTAATCCTCTCCAGCACATCTAATCCTGACCAGGGGTCTTGGAAAATTGTCTTAAGGCGTCTGCATGCTTCAGTTCGGCTGGCGCCTAGCCAAACTCGGCTAACTGAACGAGTGTGCTCGTAGACTACCTTAAAAGACCATGTCTATTAATTTTGATGTTTTTGCCAAAGAAATCTTAGTCGCGCAATTTTACTTCTAACTAAGATGTTTGGTACAGTATTTAAAAAAAATTAAAAAAAATGCATGAAAATGAGTTGTCATGGCCTCCCGAGTGGTGCATTGGTCTAAGGCACTGCATCGCAGTGTTAGCTGTGCCACTAGAGATTCTGGGTTCGAGCCCAGGCTCTGTCACAGCCGGCCGCGACCGGGAGGCCCATGGGGCGGCGCACAATTGGCCCAGCGTCGTCCGGGTTAGGGAGGGTTTGGCCGGCAGGGATATCCTTGTCTCATCGCGCACTAGCGACTCCTGTGGCGGGCCGGGTGCAGTGCACGCTGACACGATCGCCAGGTGTATTGTGTTTCCTCCGACACATTGGTGTGGCTGGCTTCCGGTTTGGATGGGCATTGTGTCGACCTTCGCCTCACCCGAGTCCGTATGGGAGTTGCAGCGATGAGGCAAGACTGTAACTACTTCCAATTGGATACCTCGAAATTGGGGAGAAAAAAAGGGGTAAAAAAATACAAAAAAAAGAAAATGAGTTGTCTCTCGTTGAATTACAAAGATTTTATTGAAGAATCCCTACTGTTGACCAATCACCGACGGGACATAGACTTTGGCGCCGAACTTCGTCTCCAGAAAATGTGTGTGCCCGAACAACCGAAAAAAACCTTGCTTATGTCCAAAACTAACACAAACACTGCACCAAATACCCTAGTTTCAGACTCTTAATTATCCTTACACCTCTGAAGACTCTAGCCACTTCCATGTCAGTCAGAAGAACTTAGGTGTTTTATCTCCAAACACTCAAACTTGTTTCTCCACCGACTGTTGGATAAGAGGAACCATGGGGTGTTCAGATCCTAACTGCATGTTTGTCCATCCTGAGACATACCATGTGGTTAATCTGACACTCACACCTCACCATTATTACAGCCCCCCCCTGCATTTGTTTGTCAAAAAATAACAAGTGTTCAAAAGTCAAATTATAAAATGCATCATCTCTAATGAAATAAAACATAGTGTACAAGATAAGCCAAGATCTACATTCCCCCCCCAAAAATCCCAAACCCTCTTCCAAAAAATAATTAATGAAATAAGTTCAGTTAAATACCCCCCAAAAAGAACAAATGGCGGTATAAAGTGCAGTTTGCCACGCCTATTAAGACTAATTGTGGTAGAACCAGTTTCAAGTAGGGCTGCTTTTTTAGGCATTAGGCTGCTTGAAGGTGAAACTGAGAAATCAAAGGGCCTACTGTAGCATTTGGAATTTGACAACAAAGCTTTAGTTCATTTCTTAAATTATAGCAGTAAAAACGGTTTAATTATTCGTCGTTTGTATCATACCTATGTTGAAGTACTTTGCGTTGTACTGTGAAACTGCTTGAGGTGTTAGAATCCCTTTAATCAATGACAACTTTGTTTTGATTCTTTTATGGTTTTAAGTGTGTTGCTATTTTAAATACACTTCAAATAAAGTTTGAATTGAAGTTTGATATTGGATCTTTAATTGACGATTGTATAAGTATAGACTCCATTAACTAGATAGTCTGTCCTTAAGACATTTTTAGAACTCGGTTATATGCCTACAAAATAAATGTTTGGCGTAGGTTACCTGCTGAGCTAAACTGGGCCGTGATATGAGGACAATAGACAAGGTGTTAGGGGCGATTAGTGTAATGATCCATGACCTTCCAGAGCCAACTAAGCAAGACTGGTCAAGCGCTAACTTCTCAATACTGAGCTTCTACTACTTATCAATACAGGTATTCTGACTGACTTGTACACGCTTGGAAACAGGCCATTTTACCCAGTGTTACTTTCCCTCAGTCTAAGAATTTAACCTCTTAGATTCTACAAATAAAATGCTGTGTTTAGGTCTGTGTGATGAGGTTAGATAAATAAATACTTGTTCTGTTTAGGAGAAACATAGCAAATGGTTTGGGTGGAAATATATCATTATTACAGTAGCTTCCGAATAAACATATGCCAGTCTCATCTCATTGATTTCTGAAGAGATGCACACTTCAGAATCATTCGATCTAGCCATAGACTTCAATAAAGATGACCAAACAGTTTCACACTTTTGCCTGAAATGGTGGACAGAAAATGTGTTAGAGATTGAGATTGAGCCATGAATTCCTAATGAAACACATTTCAGGGGTGTATGCAGTGACTGACAGCTGGACAGAGTTGGCATGGCCCAGGCCTCTGCCATAGGAGACACACACTCTCTGCCATAAGGACCAGGTGTGTGTGTGGGTTCCTGCCAGGTGTGGTGGGCAAGAGGGCTTGTTGCTAAGCAGCCACTCTGTCTGTGTAGTTTTCACTGTGTCAAAAGCAATGTTGAAGATAGAAGGGCCCAGTCCATATGGCACACCAGCACAGTGTTGGGATTTCTCCACTGTCCTGGACTCCTGGCCTGGAACCAAGCCAGAGTTCTGAAAGACCCAGGCCAGAAATTGTAGGTGCATCACAAACGGCACGCTATTCACTATATTATAGTGGACTGGTCAAAATGAGTGCACTATATAAGGAGTACTGTAGGGTGCCATTTGAAAAGCAGCCTGTAACTCCCAACCTGGTTGATTCCTGTTAATAAGATCCCCACAGACCACATCCAGGTTTCTATCATTCTATTTAGTAGGAGGACTACGTAAACGTTGCTCTGTTAATAACATCCACCAGTTTCTGGAAGACATTTCTCCTTCCATTCCTTGTTTGCTTTGGTTGAACGAGTACAGGAGTTGCAGATTAACATTAATTTGAGACTTCGCCTGGCTTGTTATGTTTCGAGTGCAGACTAAATCTTATTTGGATGATAGATTTACTTGGTTAGTTTGCTTGGTAACTCCGACTCACTGGCCTCTTCACAAAACCCAAGCTTCCAATCAATCTGGAATTAGACTAAGAAATTGAGCAGGTCTTTCCTAATCAAGCTAATGTGTCTTCAAAAATCCTGTGTACCATGTGAAGTACAGCGATGGTTAAGCCATTTACTGTTAAGTGTAATACATGCCCATACTGTGGTGGGAAGTTGATTGGCTTATTGACATGGAAGGGATTTAGAGTGTTCTGAAACAGAATCCTCTGAGCATTCTAGAATCCTCTGTTTGCGTTCTGCCTTGCTTGCATTACCGTACACAGCTCAGACAGTCAGACAGAGGGATTAGGCTGGGCAGACATTCTACTGAGACATTCTGAATGTGGTGCTGTCTGGGAGAGAAGCGGTCCGATCCCCATCCTCTACACTCAGATTGAGTTGGTCTCATTAGGCCTGAAGGATTCTGCAGGTTCAACACTGTGTCTGGTCTCAACATTCCATACTAGTCATCCAGAATCCTTCCCATGTTCCATTTTCCTCTTGGAATGCCTGTTTTGGTTTTCTATGGCCATTTGGACTATATGTTTTGTTGCTGTGTACGTCCTAGTGTACCTGTGATATGAGGGCAAGTTCAAATATAGGCCTTCTCACACTTTCACACACTTCCATCAGGTCCAGAGGGTCTGGGTTTCAGCATCACATCGCGTGACGTCCCCATCGGCGGCTCGGCGCCCATCTACGTGAAGAACATCCTGCCCCGAGGAGCTGCCATTCAGGACGGACACCTCAAGGCTGGAGACAGGCTGTTGGAGGTGAGACCTGAGATGAAGGGAGTGGCGCTCACTGCCTGATCACTCTTCCTAGATCTGTTTGCAATGGTTTAAGTTGTGTTGGCATCATACAGTGTTACGTCTGGCACATAGACATGTTTAGGCTGTAAGGATCATATTAGCGTTCTCAGTGGGGTTTAGCGGTCTCAAAATGAATGTGAATCTGTATGTTACTAATTGCCGTTTGTCTTCCAGGTGAACGGAGTGGACCTGGTTGGGTTGACCCAGGAGGAGGTGGTCTCCCTGCTGAGGGCCACGCCCATGGGAGGTGCTGTGGGGCTGGTGGTGTTACGACAGGAGGAGACCTTCCTGCCCAGAGAAGTGGTATGTCTCTCTGCTCCCATATCACAGCAAACTCTACTTCCCTCCTCCCTTGGACCCTTAGAAAGTAGAGTCCCCATTAGTCATATGTCCCCTACTCTCAGGAAAGTCTGTGTTAGTATGTATGTTGTTAGGTCCTGTGGTTGTATGTATGTATGTATGTATGTATGTATGTATGTATGTATGTATGTATGTATGTATGTATGTATGTATGTATGTTGTTAGGTCCTGTGGTTGGTTGTATGTATGTATGTATGTATGTATGTATGTATGTATGTATGTATGTATGTATGTATGTATGTATGTATGTATGTATGTTGTTAGGTCCTGTGGTTGGTTGTATGTATGTATGTATGTATGTATGTATGTATGTATGTATGTATGTTGTTAGGTCCTGTGGTTGGTTGTATGTATG
Organism: Salmo trutta; assembly: GCF_901001165.1. Taxonomy (NCBI): domain Eukaryota; kingdom Metazoa; phylum Chordata; class Actinopteri; order Salmoniformes; family Salmonidae; genus Salmo; species Salmo trutta. The sequence goes on from NC_042987.1 coordinate 25,744,212, forward strand.
AATGTATGTATGTATGTATGTATGTATGTATGTTGTTAGGTCCTGTGGTTGTATGTATGAATGTATGAATGTATGTATGTTGTTAGGTCCTGTGGTTGTATGTATGTATGTATGTATGTATGTATGTTAGGTCCTGTGGTTGGTTGTATGTATGTATGTTAGGTCCTGTGGTTGGTTGGTTGTATGTATGTATGTATGTTGTTAGGTCCTGGGGTTGTATGTGTTCGTATGTCGTTTGTGTGTGCCTTATAGCCTGTCACAGATCTAGTTCATCTCCCGTTATCCAGTAAGTCTTGTTCTCCTCCTAACACATGACCGTTCAGCGTGCTGATTGATTGTGCTGCTCCAGCACTGCACTACTCTTTATCATCCTGGTCTGCGTCCCAAATTACACCATATTCCCTACATAGTGCACCACTTTTGACCAGAGCCCAAAAATCTTGGTCAAAAGTAGTGTACTATAGGGAACAGGGTGCCAGTAGGCTGCCATTCTAATACGAAACCCCTGATCCAGTTATTTTCAGTGGGAACCTGTAGCGCTCAGCTCCTTCAGAACAGATTAGAGGGATGGATGGATGGATGGCTGGATGAGGGAACAGTCAGGCCAGGGACAGACTGAGAAATACACCTTGTGTGGATTATCAATCAGATTGAGCAAGCAGCACCAACACACTCCAAACCAGTAGACCTGGGAGTAATGTTTCAGTGACATGAAATGCCTCCCAAATGGCCCCCTATGCCCTATGCTGCACTACTTTAGACCAGAGCCCGATGACACAGCCATGGTATTGTCTAGAGGGTGACTATGCAGGGTGACTACGCTGTTTGAGATTGACTCATGCAAACATTAACAGTAAACTGTAATGTACATATCATATACATGTATTGTGTGTACCTTGACACTCAAGGGTTTTAATTTGTTTTAATTTAAAGGTTTTATACATACAAATGTTTCTTAAATAATACAACGCATCTGGACTTTTATTAGTGTCTGAAGAGCGTTAATGCTGGGGTTATTTGTGAGGTCTAAGTCAGTTTATACGTCTCAAATGGCACCGTATTCCCTACATAGTGCACTCCTTTTAACCAGAGGCCCTATGGCACTATAAAGAGAATAGGTTGTCAATGGCTTCTATATTATCTGCCAACTCAACCGCCCGTGTCCTTATAAACACCTGTCGAGTACTGAGCTTAGTTATTCCCCCTGTTGTCATAATAATGGGACGTGGTTTTCTCCTCTCCATTAGTGCAGCCCAGCCTTCACCACCACCCAACAGCAGGTTCAATCAACCGCAACACCCTCTGTCGATGAGTTATTACAACTGAAGACTCACACACCATATTGGCTGGCTGTCACTCTGGGTCTATGGCTGTTCATCAGAGCCTTATCGGGATCAATACTCATCCTCTGATTAGACCAGGACCTTTATTTCACTCGGTATGTATCCCAAATGCCACCCTATTCCCTATGTAGTGCACTACTTTTGACCTGGGCCCATAGGGCTCTGGTCAAAAGTAGTGCACTATATAGGGAATAGGGTGCCCTTTTGGGACACAGACTCGATCTATTCACCTGTCTGCTGCCGTCTCATCTGACACATGAAAGGAGAGAACCTCTTCTACCCCCAGGGTTAGGGTTAGTTAAATTACACAGGGGAAAGAGAACCTCTTCTACCCCCAGGGTTAGTTAAATTACACAGGGGAGAGAGAACCTCTTCTACCCCCAGGGTTAGTTAAATTACACAGGGGAGAGAGAACCTCTTCTACCCCCAGGGTTAGGGTTAGTTAAATTACACAGGGGAGAGAGAACCTCTTCTACCCCCAGGGTTAGTTAAATTACACAGGGGAGAGAGAACCTCTTCTACCCCCAGGGTTAGTTAAATTACACAGGGGAAATAGAACCTCTTCTACCCCCAGGGTTAGTTAAATTACACAGGGGAAATAGAACCTCTTCTACCCCCAGGGTTAGTTAAATTACACAGGGGAAAGAGAACCTCTTCTAACCCCAGGGTTAGTTAAATTACACAGGGGAGAGAGAACCTCTTCTACCCCCAGGGTTAGTTAAATTACACAGGGGAGAGAGAACCTCTTCTACCCCCAGGGTTAGTTAAATTACACAGGGGAGAGAGAACCTCTTCTACCCCCAGGGTTAGTTAAATTACACAGGGGAGAGAGAACCTCTTCTACCCCCAGGGTTAGTTAAATTACACAGGGGAGAGAGAACCTCTTCTACCCCCAGGGTTAGGGTTAGTTAAATTACACAGGGGAGAGAGAACCTCTTCTACCCCCAGGGTTAGGGTTAGTTAAATTACACAGGGGAAAGAGAACCTCTTCTACCCCCAGGGTTAGTTAAATTACACAGGGGAGAGAGAACCTCTTCTACCCCCAGGGTTAGTTAAATTACACAGGGGAGAGAGAACCTCTTCTACCCCCAGGGTTAGGGTTAGTTAAATTACACAGGGGAAATAGAACCTCTTCTACCCCCAGGGTTAGTTAAATTACACAGGGGAAAGAGAACCTCTTCTAACCCCAGGGTTAGTTAAATTACACAGGGGAGAGAGAACCTCTTCTACCCCCAGGGTTAGGGTTAGTTAAATTACACAGGGGAAAGAGAACCTCTTCTACCCCCAGGGTTAGTTAAATTACACAGGGGAGAGAGAACCTCTTCTACCCCCAGGGTTAGTTAAATTACACAGGGGAGAGAGAACCTCTTCTACCCCCAGGGTTAGGGTTAGTTAAATTACACAGGGGAGAGAGAACCTCTTCTACCCCCAGGGTTAGGGTTAGTTAAATTACACAGGGGAGAGAGAACCTCTTCTACCCCCAGGGTTAGTTAAATTACACAGGGGAGAGAGAACCTCTTCTACCCCCAGGGTTAGTTAAATTACACAGGGGAAAGAGAACCTCTTCTACCCCCAGGGTTAGTTAAATTACACAGGGGAGAGAGAACCTCTTCTACCCCCAGGGTTAGGGTTAGTTAAATTACACAGGGGAGAGAGAACCTCTTCTACCCCCAGGGTTAGGGTTAGTTAAATTACACAGGGGAAAGAGAACCTCTTCTACCCCCAGGGTGAACATGGGCCTGGTTCTTCTTTCTCTGTAGTTGTGGGATAGAGTGCTGGAGCAGGTCATTCCTCGCCCAAGGCAATGATTACTGATATAATGATATCTATACAGGGGCTGTAGTGGTAAAAGTGCAGTTTGGTAAAGAAATACTTTCTCTATTGGTATGTGAAACACTGGTTACTGCTACCAGTGTACAGTCCAGATTAGTGCATGTTACTGTAGATACATGGATCATTTTTAGACATAGTTTTCATCTCTGTTAATTTTCTCCAGTGGTATTCAAATGAGCCTGGAGGTCCAGAGTAGAATGTCAGAGGAGTCGAGGTCCAGAACACAGCTGGTTTTCTCTTCTACCTGATGTTTAATTGCACCCACCTGGTGTCCCAGGTCTAAATCAGTCGTTGATTAGAGAGGAAGAGTGAAACTCAGCAGTGGAACTGGCTTCAAGGTCCAGATAGGAATTTGCCTGATGTACACTGTAGATGCTCATCTCTGTTAGTTAGATTTGATGTACAGTGTTGCTGCAAACATCTGTCATTGACTACAGTTCTTCTATCCCCTGTCTACCCTAGAATGCAGAACCCCAGATGCAAAGCCCCAGAGATTTGGTAAGTCACCTAAACCCTACGTATACCTGTTACCTGTCGCCAACACTACACAGTGGAGGCTGGTGAGGGTAGGACAGCTCATAATAATGGCTGGAATGGAATGGAATCAAACATTTTATTCTGTTCCAGCCATTACAATGAACCAGTCCTCTGATTTAAAGTGCTCCCACTGTCCCTGCCCACCCACCCCTGGCTGCCGCTGCTCAACACCCTGCCTAGGTCCTGCAGCATGTTAGGAGCTAGCCTGCAACACTGCCAATTAGGGCTACATGATTATCCACATTTTTATTGAAATTAGGATGCACAATATCCGTATTGGAAGAGGCTGTGATATTTTCAAACGCCGCTGTAACGTCCTTTTTTTTTCAATTTTGATTTATTACTGGTCTTTCCTCTTTAGGCAGCTTCGCAATCCCCCTGCCCCCTGTCACTCTAGCAGGCAGTTCCTCATGCTCCAGATTCACTCAGCATGCATTGACCAAACAGCAGCATGCAGTCAATAGATTCCTAACATGAACTATGCAGCTTTCCACTTTGCTTCTTAATATAAATCCACATTTTCTACATTATACTATTTGTTTGTGTAACTTGCTCTCTGAAAAACACTAGATCATTCTATTTCTACGATTCTAACAGTTTAGCCAGGTGTATTGATCTATAATCACAAATAAAATCACAATATTTGGTACAAAAATCGTACTAATATTTTTTGCCCATATCACGCAGCCCTACTACCAATGTTTGAGTAGAGGGGCAGCCAGTACATCACTGGGGCCAAGCTTTCTGCCACCCAGGACCTCTATACCAGGTGGTGTCAGAGGAAAGCCCTAAAAATTGTCAGACTCCAGCCACCCAAGTCAAAGACTGTTCTCTTTGTTACCGTACGGGAAGCGGTACTGATGCGCCAAGTCTGGGACCAACGGGACCCTGAACAGCTTCTACCCCCCAAGCCATAATACCACCAAATATTTAGTCCGGGTAGCTATTGGTTAACTATTTAACTGTCTGCATTGACCCTTTTTGCATTAACTCTTTTGACTCATCACATATGCTGCTGTTACTGTTCATTAACTATCCTGTTGCCTAGTGACTTTATCCCTACCTATATGTACATATCTACCTCAATTACCTCATACCCCTGCACATGGATTCGGTACTGGTACCCCGTGTATATAGCCAAGTTATTGTTACTCATTAGCTGTGTTCGAATACCCATACTAACATACTGCACTCTGGATAACATACAGTATATACTCCATTTCTGTCACAAATGGTACGGTTAGTATGAGTATTCGAACACAGCTATTGTGTATTTATTCCTTGTTATTATTTCTCTATTTTTCTCTTTGCATTTTTGAGAAGAACTCATAAGTTGTTGTTTACGAAGCATGTGGCAAATACTGATTTATTGGTTTTGAACCCATTCAATGTTACTAGGGTAACACCTACCTATCCCATGGCAAAGAAAGGTTTAACATGCTGCCGATGCTCATCTGAAATAGAGGGGGAGCCCTACAATAAAGGGATACTTTGGTATTTTGGCTATTCCTTTATCTACTTCCCCAGAGTCAGATGAACTCATGGATACCATTGTTGTGTGTCTGCATCCAGTATGAGGGAAGTTAGAGGTAGTTTGCGCCAATGCTAACTAGCATTAAGCTTTCAGTCATTGCGCTATGTTGCACTACATGACTAAAAGTTTGGACATCTCATTCCAAAATCATGGGCATTAATATGGAGTTGGTCCTCCCTTTTGCTGCTATAACAGCCTCCGCTCTTCTGGGAAGGCTTTCTACTAGATGTTGGAACATTGCTGCGGTGACTTGCTTCCGTTCGGCCATGAGAATTAGTGAGGTCAGGCACTGATGTTGGGCGATTAGGCCTGGCTCGCAGTCGGCATTCCAATTCATCACAAAGGTGTTCGTTGGGGTTGAGGTCGGGGCTCTGTGCAGGCCAGTCAAGTTCTTCCACGCTGATCTCGACAAACTACTTCTGTATGAACCCCGCTTTGTGCACGGGCATTGTCATGCTGAAACAGGAAAGCGTCTTGCCCAAACTGTTGCCACAAAGTTGGAAGCACAGAATCCTCTAGAATATCATTGTATGCTGTAACGTTCAGATTTCCCTTCACTGGAACTAAGGGGCCTAGCCCGAACTATGAAAAATAGCTACAGACCATTATTCCTCCTCCACCAAACGTTACAGTTGGCACTATGCATTGGGGCAGGTAGCGTTTTCCTGGCATCCGCCAAACCCAGATTCATTTGTCAGACTGCCAGGTGGTGAAGTGTGATTCATCACTCCAGAAAACGTGTTTCCACTGCTCCAGAGTCCAATGGCGGCGAGCTTTACACCACTCCAGCCGACGCATGGTTATCTGAGGCTTGTGTGCGGCTGCTCGGCCATGGAAACCCATTTCATGAAGCTCCCGACGAACAGTTCTTGTGCAGACGTTGCTTCCAGAGGCAGTTTGGAACTCGGTAGCGAGTGTTGCAACTGAGGACAGACGATTTTTACGTGCTTCAGCGGTCTCGTTCTGTGTGCTTGTGTGGCCTACCACTTTTTGACTGAGCCATTGTTTCTCATAGACGTTTCCACTTCACATTTACATTACATTTTAGTCATTTAGCAGACGCTCTTATCCAGAGCGACTTACAGTAGTGAATGCATACATTTCATACAATTTCATACATTTTTTATCTTGTGCTGGCCCCCCGTGGGAATCAAACCCACAACCCTGGTGTTGCAAACACCATGCTCTACCAACTGATCTACAGGGAAGGCCGTTCACAATAACAGCACTTACAGTTGACCGGGACAGCTCTAGCAGGGCAGAAATTTGACGAACTGACTTGTTGGAAAGGTGGCATCCTATGACGGTGCCACATTGAAAGTCACTGAGCTCTTCAGTAAGGCCATTGTACAGCCAATATTTGTTTATGGAGATTGCATGGCTGTGTGCTCTGTTTTATACACCTGTCAGCAACGGTGTGGCTGAAGTAGCCAAATCCGTGTGTGTACACACACACCTACTTGCGTACCATAGATTCTAGTCATTGCGCTAATGTTAGTTAGCATCTTCCTTCAAAATGAACACAGAGACAAACCTTTTTTTATCCCAAGACTATACATGTCACTTCTTGTCCAGTTCAGATTGTCCTCTGCTTTGCTGTTTGTGACGTGGTAGGTAGTTTCAGGTTTGTAAATATTGAGTCAACCATCGTCAACATTTTATTATTGATGATGGTATGCAATGCAGCCCACAGACAAATGCAATTAACTTTATTGCACGATGTCCATAAATTCTGCATGTCCAATTGTGCACTGATTGGAAATAAATGTAATTCATTCAAAAGTTCAGTAAGGTTCTATAGAGGGGGATGTATTTTCACTACATAAATAATTGGCTCAGTGAATGAAATGATTCTGTGGCATTAACAACCTGGCCAACTCATCATTTTACCAATCTGGGAGGTAAAGTCGTTAAAGCGTTCAATAATTAGGCAGTGTATTACAGATGGAATCAATGCATTTGAATATACTTTGTTCTGAAATAAAGGAGATCCATGATTAACTATACTGTATCAGTCAGCCATTCAGAAGCATTATTTATCAGATAAATGTGGTGCTTCTGTGACCATTTCAGTTCGCTCCTCAATTCATACGCCTTGGTTGGAGAGCGAGGTAGCGGTCCAGAGTGGTAGTTCCATGTTCCCTGTGCTCCTGTGGTACCTGACAGCTGCCTGCATTCATGGTTCTTATCGCAAGCGTGGTCTGTGGCCACATGGAGAATAGTCTTCGTTATGATTCCAGCTGGCATATCGAACCAATCTTTCCTTCATCTGGCTGATAATCTAAGTATAGGTTTAGTTCAGGGTGGTCCTTCTCCAGTAAACCTGTCGTACCAGGACCAGGAGATGTGTAATGGTGGTTGTTAGAATTGTCTTATGTGGAAACGGCCCAGTAGTGTGATTTTCCTCAGTAACGTTTTACTGGAAGTTATCGTGGTGCCTAGATGAGACACAATCCAGAGTGGGAGGCACCTTGGATCTCAAAGCAATCTCTCTACTGTGTGATTTTACAAGCCCTCGTCAATGCATCCCCTTCTCTCCTTCCTGGCATGTTCCTACCTTAATGTGAACCTACGCGTTATACACCTTGGACTCATAGCAAGCTCTCTCTTGCTCTCTTTCTCGCTCGTTCTCTCTTCTCTTTCTCACTTTCTCTTTCTCTCCCCTTCCCGATTATATTGCATTACCATCTCATTCTCTTTTTCTCCCTTTCTATTTCTCTTTTTCCTGCTCTTTCTCCTTCCAACATACTGTATTACCTCCATCTCATTTTCTCTCTTGCTTTTTCTCCTTTCTTCCTTTTTCTCTCCTTCCCAACATTCTCTCCATCTCTCTCTCTCCTTCCAAACATATTCTCTCCATCTTTCTTTCTATCTCTCCTTCCCAACATTCTCTCCATCTCTCTCTCCTTCCAAACATATTCTCTCCATCTTTCTTTCTATTTTTCTCTCCTTCCTGACATACGTATTACCTCAATTTCATTCTTTCTCTCAATCTCTCCTCTTTCTATCTTTTCACTCTTTCTCTCTCCTTCCCAACATTCCCTCCATCTTTCTTGACTCTTTTGCTCTTTCTCTCTTTTCTCACACTCTTTCTCCTTCCCGACGTTCTCTCTTTCTATATTTCTCTCTCTCCTTCCCGACAGTTAACTCCATCTCATTCTCTCTCCATTTCTATTTCTCTTTCTCCTTCCTGACATATTACCTCCATCTCATTCTCTTTTTCTTTCTTTCTCTCTCCTTCCCAACACATTCCCTTCATCTCTTTCTCTCGTGTATGAATTTACAAGCCTTGCCAATGAATCCTTTTCTTCTCTCCTTCCCAGCATATTCCCTCCATAATGGGCTCAATTATAAACAGCAGATGTTATCTATTGTTAGAGGCTTTGTTCCACATGACTCTCAACAACACATGAACTTGACTGTTCTGTTGTGGTGCCAGGCAGACAGCAAGCAGCACTAAGGCTCTTGTACCAGTACAGCCAGAATATCTTTGTGCGTCTCAAATGGCACCATGGTCTCTATATAAAGCACTACTTTTGGTCCGAAGCAGTGCACTCAGGGCTCTTAATTAGAACATTTCATTGGTAGCACTGGTGCATTACATAGAGAACAGGTCAAACACTCAGACAATAGGAAACATCACATAGACCCTCCACAACAAGTGAATCAGAACTTTGCCAATGTTAATCTTAATTAATCATTGTGTAATTGTTGGTAGTAATAGGTTATTCATCTTTGAGGCAGAAGGGGTGTTAGCCTGAGGACCCAATGGGGACAGTTGGCACACATGGAATGTGTTGCAAATGGCACCCTATTTCCTATATAGTGCACTACATTTGGGGCCTGGTCAAAAGCACTATATAGAGAATATGCTGGCATTTGGTACTGGGCCTTGGTTTACAGTTGACTTGATGCTGCTGCACTTCTAACATGTTTGGTGCTGTTGCTTGAGGGGCGTTGGCAGTACCATGGCATATTGGGCCTGTGGTGATCTCTGGGAGGTGTGTGTGTATGGGGTGTAACTGTAACTGTGGGTCTGACTGTTCCCTTCCTCCAGCGTCGCTCGGTGAGGGAGGCCGTGTCAGCCATGGAGCCCCACTGGCTGACTGAGGTAACCGCCCCCAACAGTGTCTGTGTCCCAAATGGAACCCGATTCCCTTTAAAGTCCATTACTTTTGACCAGGGCATCGGGCTCTGGTCTAAAATAGTGCAATATAAAGGGAATAGTGTGCCATTTGGGGGACAGTCTAGGTCAATCCGGTACCATGAAGCAATCAAGTAACACTGTTTGGACTGTTGTGCAGACTGAGTGAAGGTCAATTGAACAGTTCATTGGTAGTGCCTAAGTAACAGTAAAGTGAGTAGCTATGTGACCCTGAGTACAAATTACAGGTCATATTACTGTCTGTCACTCTGCACTGATGACTGATGAAGTTACTGCCTTTCACCTACCTTCGCAGAGCAGCACAATGTAATTATTTAATATACATAAACTGAACAAAAAAGAATCGTCCCTTTTTCAGGACCCTGTCTTTCAAAGATTATTTCTAAAAATCCAAATAACTTCACAGATCTTCATTGTAAAGGGTTTAAATACTGTTTTCCCATGCTTGTTCAATGAACCATAAGTAATTAATGAACATGCACCTGTGGAACGGTCGTTAAGACACTAACAGCTTACAGACGGTAGGCAATTAAAGTCACAGTTATGAAAACCTAGGACACTAAAGAGGCCTTTCTACTGACTCTGAAAAAAACACAAAGAAAGATGCCCAGGGTCCCTGCTCATCTGCGTGAATGTGCCTTAAGCATGCTGCAAGGAGGCATGAGGACTGCAGATGTGGCCAGGGCAATAAATTGCAATGTCCGTACTGAGACGCCTAAGACAGTGCTACAGGGAGACAGGACAGATAGCTGATCATCCTCGCAGTGGCAGACCACGTGTAACAACACCTGCACAGGATCGGTACATCCGAACATCCCACCTGCGGGACAGGTACAGGAGCGGGATCGATTTGGAGGTGGAGGGTCTGTCATGGTCTGGGGCGGTGTGTCACAGCATCATCGGCCCTAGCTTGTTGTCATTGCAGGCAATCTCAACGCTATGCGTTACAGGGAAGACATCCTCCTCCCTCATGTGGTACCCTTCCTGCAGGCTCATCCTGACATGACCCTCCAGCATGACAATGCCACCAGCCATGCTGCTCGTTCTGTGCGTGATTTCCTGCAAGACAGGAATGTCAGTGTTCTGCCATGGCCAGCGAAGAGCCCAGATCTCAATCCCATTGAGCACGTCTGGGACCTGTTGGATCAGAGGGTGAGGGCTAGGGCCATTCCCTCCAGAAATGTCCGGGAACTTGCAGGTGCCTTTGGTGGAAGAGTGGGGCAACATCTTGCAGCAAAAACGGGCAAATCTGGTGCAGTCCATGAGGAGGAGATGCACTGCAGTACTTAATGCAGCTGGTGGCCACACCAGACACTGACTGTTACTTTTGATTTTGACCCCTCCTTTGTTCAGGGACATTATTCAATTTCTGTTAGTCACATGTCTGTGGAACTTGTTCAGTTTATGTCTCAGTTGTTGAATCTTGTGTTCATACAAATATTTACACGTTAAGTTTGCTGAAAATAAATGCAGTTGACGGTGAGAGGACGTTTCTTTTTTTGCTGAGTTTATATACTGTTTATGCCATTAAGCAAATGCTTTTATCCAAAGTGACTTAGTCATGCATGCATACATTTTTGCTTTGGGTGGCCCCAGCAGGAATCAAACCCACCACCCTTGGCGTTCTAAGCGCCTTGCTCTACCAACTGAGCCACACAGGACCACTGATCTCATACATTACAGTAGTGCAAATCCACCGCTTATTATGTCCATAATGGTTGATATTGTCACAAACTTCGTTACAGAAAATTACAACAAGTTGAAATTGAAAAACCATCAGTGGCTGTTACCATGTAATGTAATGGCAAGCGACATTGATCTACGATCACACAGACACATTCCCTCTCCCTCGACTCAGTAAGCCATCTCTGATAAAGCATTAACAATAGAATACAGTTCAGTGCAATGAATTACCGTTGTGGCTCTTTCTGTCTTTCCCTCTCTCACTCACACACACACAGTGCTATTTGTGCCGCGGTGCAGATGTGGCTGCATTCATGTCTCGTGTGTGAATGTATGCGTTTCAGAGGGCCCAGTGAATGTAGAACGTAACAAGCCCTTGCCTTAAAGTGATGTTTCAAGATGACACCTGTTCCTACACATAAAGTGCACAGTGACTGCATCAGCTGCTAGTACAGGGGGGGTGGCAATACAGGGGGGGTGGCAGTACAGGGGGGGGGTGGCAGTACAGGGATGGATGGCTGTGGAGTTTCATTCTAATCTCAAATCATTCTAATCTAGTGGACCAACTTTTTCGGCCAACTGTTGTGTGTAATGCACCATCTGAGAGGTGATGTGTGTGTTTAGGAGGTGTTGGTAGGGACAGTTGCTATTTGTGAATATGCCTTAAAGATGGAGATATTAAAAGACACGTTACCTGCATGTTAGCATCACATAATTCATTATGAGAGGTGCTCCTCGTCTTTGCTCACAGTTCCACTGTGTTTAATCACTCAATGGCCCCGCTCTATGTGGAGTCTATGACCTCACTCCTGAGTGAGTGTGTGCAGTTTGTACTCCATGCTGTGATTTTCTCTTAGTGCGCACGCATGCAGGCACACGCCTCCATGTCAGTCTGCCTGGACTCCTGTCTGTCTATTATCCCAGGTGTTTGATATTCATGCTCTATCAGTGTGCAGTCTCAGGCAGAGAAAGAGAGAGCTGCTTTAAAAAGGGCAGCCAACAGTGCTCTCCACGCATGGGCTCGCTTCAGCAATTACATCCTCCAGTGCCTTCTCTCCTCGCTGCACTTTTAATTTGTTTCAAGTGACTTTACAATGTCATCAAATAGACAGGTTTGTGGGAAAGTTGAGAGCGCCTTTCTAATAGCTTCAGGTGATGCTGTTCAGAGTGACCAGGGGTGAGGCCAGGGGTGTAGCGGTTGAGATTAGGGGGGGTGGCCTTTTATTCTCCCCCTGCTTAAGGTTGATTCACCCTGTGGAATACAAAGCAGCATGCAGTCTTGGAGAGGGGGGAAGAAGAGGAGGGGAAGAGAGGCAGTTCTGCTGTTGTTCCACCTGAATTCACTCTCACTCCTTCTCCTCGTTCTCTTTTCTCTCGCTCTTCCCTCGCCCGCTCTCTCCCTCTCTCCACAAAGTAATCCGATCTCTCTCTGCAAACAATGGAAGCTAATGAAGGTCTGACACTGAGCTTGATTATGACTGCATTCATTACACATGCACATAATTGCCAGTAGTTAAGTGTGCAGATTTATTCAAAGGACAGCTGTCAATTGACAAGGCAGAGAGAATAGCTTTTTTGTTCAATGAGGTTCAAGCACCTGTTGCATTTTGTGATATAGTGTCTGTTTCTGTGTAGGAAATGCACTGTGTACATTATTTAGTGTTGTGTTGGGGCCTGAAAGGTGGTCACAGAATTGATCCAATGTACACTCCATACCTATATTCTTCTGTCAATTGTGTTTCATTATGATAGCCAATGGAGCCACTGTGCTGCTACAATTGTTCACAGATGACCTATCGTAGCGTTAGTATGTATCCTTGGCCCAAAGAACTCTCACGGTCACATCTGTATTGTACATTTGTATCCTCTCTTCTGAAACTAACTTCATAGATGTAAGCAGGGCTTTCCGCTGCTTCTGTGTTTCTAATAGTAAATTGCACAGTAGCAACAATGACCAGTAACACAGTCCTCCCTCCCTCTCTGTTCTAGAAGGCTGAGGAGGATGACCTGGTGTTGACCCCAGATGGTACCAGGGAGTTCCTGACCTTTGAGATCCCTCTGAGTGACTCTGGGTCGGCGGGGTTAGGGGTCAGCGTCAAGGGCAACCGCTCCAAGGAGAACCACTCTGACCTGGGCATCTTCGTCAAGTCCATCATCAACGGGGGAGCTGCCTGCAAGGTGAGTCTCACCTTTCATTAGAACTAATGTGCAAATTTTCATGCTCATACAAGTAATCAATAATATGGTATTTTTGTGATAATAGCGGCCGATATTGCCACTCCTATTTTTCATATTGTCAAGCTGACTAGAAAGTGTGTGCCTGCAGGGAAGCAAAAGTAATTCCCCTACCCAAGAATAGTGAAGCCCCCTTTACTGGCTCAAATAGCCAAACAATCAGACTGTTACCAACCCTTAGTAAACTTTTGGAAAATATTATGTTTGACCAGATACAGTGTTATTTTACTGTAAACATATTGCCAAGATACTTTCAGCCTGCTTATAGGGAAGGATGTTCAACAAGCACGCACTTACTCAAATGACTGATTGGCTGAGAGAAATTGATGATAAAAAGATGGGGGGAGCTGTTATGTTAGAATTCAGTGCAGCTTTTGACATTATTGGTCATAGTCTGCTGATGGAAAAACGTATGGCTTTACACCCCCTGCTATATTGTGGAAAATGAGTTACCTCTCTAACAGAACACAGAGGTTGTTCTTTAATGGAAACCTCTCCAACATAATCCAGGTAGAATCAGGAATTCCCCAGGGCCGCTGTCTAGGCCCATTACTTTTTTCAATCTTTACTAATGACATGTCACTAGCTTTGAGTAAAGCGTGCCTATGTATGCGGATACACGTCAGTTACTACAGCGAGTGAGATCACAGCAACACTTAACAAAGAGCTGCAGTTAGTTTCAGAATGGGAGGCAAGGAATAAGTTAGTCCTAAATATTTCAAACTAAAAGCATTGTATTTGGGACAAATCATTCACTAAACCTCAACAAAATCTTGTAATAAATAATGTGGAAGTTGAGGAGAATAAACTGCTTGGAGTAACCCTGGATTGTGAACTGTCATGGTCAAAACATATTGATACAACAGTAGCTAAGATGGGGAGAAGTCTGTTCATATTTAAGCGTTGTGCTGCCTTAACAACACTATCATTAAGGCAAGTTCTACAGGCCCTAGTTTTGTTGCACCTAGACTACTGTTCAGTCGTGTGGTCAGGTGCCACAAAGAGGGACTTAAGAAAATTACAATTGCCTCAAACAGGGCAGCACAGCTGTCCCCTAAATGTACTCGGAGATTTAAAATGAATAATATGTATGTACATCTCTCATGGCTCAGTGGAGGAGAGATTGACTTCATCACTATTTGTTTTTATAAGAAGTTTAAACTACTAGCACACAGCTACTAGACACCCATGCATACCCCACAAGACATGCCACCAGTGCCTTCACGATCCCTAAGTCCAGAACAGTCTATGAGAGGCGCACCTTATGGAACAGTGGGTACTGTGAAGAGACACGCACACAGGCACATACACATAAGACACGCACTCTACACACACATACAAATGTATTTTGTATTGTAGAGTAGTGGCCTGAGGGGACACGCTTAATGTGTTGTGAAAAGTGTTATGTTATGTAATGTAATGTCATGTAATATTTGAAATAGTATTAAACTGCCTTAATGTTGCTGGACCCCAGGAAGAGTAGCTGCAGCCTTGGCAGCAGCTAATGGGGATCCTTAATAAATACAAATATACCAGACTAACCATCCTATTAGCATCTTATGTCTAGCAGTTCTGATAGCTGTTCTGTCTAATTTGACAGATACAACTTCATTGCTTTTTCTGGTATTCATTTTTCTACTGCCAGTACAGCAGCCTTTTTCTGAGCTCTTGCCAACTCCTTATGGAATTAAGTGACCTGGGTGTCACTCGTTGTTTGGTGTGACAAGGAGTTGGCAAGAACACAAACAGATCTGGGACCAGGCTAACATTATATTGCTAATGCATTGAACAGCCTGATTTGTGCGTGCTGACTGATTCTCATCCTACGTGTCATATCCTGCGTGAACAGGATGGAAGGCTGCGGGTCAACGACCAGCTGATAGCGGTGAACGGGGAGTCGTTGCTAGGCAAGACCAACCAGGAAGCCATGGAGACGCTAAGGAAGTCCATGTCGGTAGAGGGCAACAAGCGGGGGATGATTCAGCTAATTGTGGCCAGGAGGGTCACTAAACGCAACGAGGTAGGCCTAACCATCGCTTTATTAAAGCTGTGGAGATTATACGACTAACACCAGTCGTGGGTGGGCTCATAGTAATGGCTGGAACAGAATGAATGGAAAGGTGTCAAACGCATAAAAAACATGCATTCCTTTTTATTCCTTTCCAACCATTACTATGAGCCGTCCTCCTCTCACCAGCCTCCGCTGACTAACACGGTTGTATGTTGAAATAAGTTTTTTTACCCACAGGGTGTCTATGTGTGATGTTAGGTTCCTCAGTCACTGCCATTGATGATGTATTGTTTGTTTTTTCATGTTCAATTATCAAATTAAAGACTCATGTTTTTTAATGACTGCATTCTGTTTTCTATATGCATTTCTTTAGCAGAAATGGTTGTAATTTTTATTCAAATGTACAATATTCCTAAATAAGATAAAGACCACCCGTCACACAGTCATGATACCTTTTGACATTTCTTTTCAAGACTGGTCTTTTATTATTTGTATTTATTTCTTTACACTTTTTCAAAAACACTTGATAATTGTTCAGTTACCATTAACACGCACCCTCCCACATGTAGTCTCTGTGTTAAATTCCAAAGCCAGTGACGCATAGCCTATTCTGGACTAGAGAGCTATGTTAGGAATATGATGAAAGATCAGCTAGTCGGGTTGGGTCACAGCCGTTCACATGAACTGCATCCCAAAATGATCGATAGGGCTCTGGTCAAAAAAGTACTATGTATTGCAGTGTTTCCCAACTCCAGTCCTCCAGTACCCTCAACAGTACACGTTGTCGTAGCACACCTCATTCAACTTACCAAATAATCATCAAGCCCTCAGTGAGTTGAATCAGGTGTTTTTGTCCCAGGTTAAAACAACAATGTGTGTTGGAGGACTGGAGGTGGGAAACACTGAGGTAGTGAATAGGGTGCAATTTGGGAGGCAGCCGTGCTCTCCTCTTAGCCTCCATGTCCCGAGGCATGCTGGAGGAATTGGTGACGGCTGGCCATCGAAGTTACACATTACTTTTTTTCATTTAAATGTTATGTTGATACACTGCAGACTCACTCCCTCCCTCTCTTTCTCTCTACCGCCCTCCCTCTCCACATTTCAATGTCATCATTTTGCTGCATACTCCATCCTGGCTTGATCACTTATCTATCTATTGGAGAGTTGTGTCTACTCTACAACGGTGGATTTGGTTGTTGTAGTGTGTACTGTGTGCCTCTTGCTACAGTACATGTCAGACCTGTGATTTCCCATGGTGCAGCTGGTAATTGGAAGCAGAGCAGGGGCTAAGGGCTAAGCCATGCGCTGCCGTCAGGTTGCAGGCTGTGCTGTGGAGAAGCCAAGGGTGAGAGCAGAGCAGAGAACACTGGCTGTGAGGTACACACACACACACACACACGGGAAGACTCATCAATATCTGCATCACGGATACAGCTGTGGGATGGCTCAGACTAGAGCATTATGGTTCTAGGTGTCTATATAGAAGAAGGATACTTTATTGATACATTTTTCTATCAGTCCACTGAATGTGTAACGTATATGAGCCATAGTGGAACTCGACCAAGGTCATAGACATTCATGTGGCACAGCTTGATGGAAAGGTTGTACTCTTGTCTCCCATCAACTCACACCATCCCTCTCTTTTGGACTTATCCTCCTAACTTGACCTCTTTAGGGTAATAATCAGTGGCAAACTATTCTGAATCTGAACTGCTATTTCCTCAGTACTAAACTCCCTCGCAGGGCTATTCTATTCAGACAAATGCCTTAATCACATTTCTGACCCAATAGAGTTCAGCCTAGCACCAGTTTAATTATAGGATGGACTATGCAATGAGTAGAGCAGTGATTTTTTGACAGGCGCACACATACAAACGATATGCCCTCCACTCTGCAGCCGGTTTCATTAACCATCTAATTTAAAGACAGTGACTTCCAACAGTCTGTAGGCATTTGGCCTCTCTAGAAATCATTTTCCAGATCTCTACCCCCAGCCATTTGGTTCTACACCTGTTTTTACTTCTACTTCTACACCTGTTTTTACTCCTACTTCTACACCTGTTTTTACTCCTACTTCTACACCTGTTTTTACTTCTACTTCTACACCTGTTTTTACTCCTACTTCTACACCTGTTTTTACTTCTACTTCTACACCTGTTTTTACTCCTACTTCTACACCTGTTTTTACTTCTACTTCTACACCTGTTTTTACTCCTACTTCTACACCCGTTTTTACTCCTACTTCTACACCTGTTTTTACTTCTACTTCTACACCTGTTTTTACTCCTACTTCTACACCTGTTTTTACTCCTACTTCTACACCCGTTTTTACTCCTACTTCTACACCTGTTTTTACTTCTACTTCTACACCTGTTTTTACTTCTACTTCTACACCCGTTTTTACTCCTACTTCTACACCCGTTTTTACTCCTACTTCTACACCCGTTTTTACTCCTACTTCTACACCCGTTTTTACTCCTACTTCTACACCCGTTTTTACTCCTACTTCTACACCCGTTTTTACTCCCATTTTACTGGCTGAGGTAGCAGCCAGGTCTGCTTGGTGAATGTTGAGCAGTTTCTGCATTAAATGAACTGAACCTGTCTCTGTTATCAGCACGTCTATCAAACGTGGGAAATGAAGGCGCTGCGGGTTGATTATTCACTGATGACATTTCCTCTTGTTGTGATGCACATCAGTCTTCATGCTAATAACTCATTTTCTTCACCTTGAGCCATGAATACAGAAACCGTTGCACTTTTATGACTGGTTTCCCAAACACATTAAACTAGTCCTGGACTAGGAAGTTCTTTAAATTAAGAGTCTCTCCATTGAGAATGCTTTTTACACTTGGACTAGGCTTAATATGTGTCAGGATATCAGCTTGTATAGTTAAATCAGTGAGAAAGGAGATTCTAAGTGCAAACAATGAGGGCATCCTCACCGTAGAGATTCTATTGATTCGATGTAATTCTATGGTCCACACACATTCAACCCCACTTCCTCCCCAGCTCCTCAGTCATGTGTGTTTAAACGTGTCCAAGGCAGTAAATGATCTATTTGGCCAATAAACAGTGGTGTGTCAGATAGCCCCGTGAGGAAAGTGGCACCTTGCTGCTCTCCTGTGGGGGAATGTTCTCAGCAGGCATCTCAACAGCTATTGAAAATCCATAGTCATTTATCAAGCTATCCTAACCATGGTTGTGGTGGTGCTGTGGATAATGTTAGCATGAACCTAGCCTGCCTCTACAGGTTTGTCATTTATCTAGCTAGCCTAGCTGTGGTGGTGCTGGGGATATGTAGCGTGAGACTTGCCTGTGTCTACCGGTCTAACCGGTCCCTCACAGATGGGGTGATGGATCATCTCTAGGTTTAGCTGTAATCGCTGCTGCAATCCCACAGTGAGTGAAATAGCCATAATGGGGTTGTGGCTTTGAACTAGAATGACAAAACTCGAGCTCAAATATCAAGATTGAATCCAAATGTACTTAAGGGAGAATTTCTGTCTCATACTGCGTATTTCCAATATAATGAGGATTCCTTC
This sequence comes from Salmo trutta, assembly GCF_901001165.1. Classification (NCBI taxonomy): domain Eukaryota; kingdom Metazoa; phylum Chordata; class Actinopteri; order Salmoniformes; family Salmonidae; genus Salmo; species Salmo trutta. The sequence continues at coordinate 25,763,098 of NC_042987.1, forward strand.
ATCCAATGTATTGATTGTGCCGGTCTTCTCAATGCCTCTGTATGTGTAGCTGGAGACCTCTGGGAGCCCCCTGGGACCGGAGCAGACCCTCAACTCCACCCTGCTGGACGACCGGGAGCGTCGTATTTCCCACTCCCTGTACGGAGGCATAGAGGGCCTGGACGACAACCTGATGCCACAGCAGACCCTAATGGGCCGAATAATGGGTGAGTCAGGTCCCCCCAATAGCTTCTCACAGCCTTACTGCTGGGTTAGCACCAGATCTTCTTACAGCCTCACTGCTGGGTTAGCACCAGATCTTCTCACAGCCTTACTGCTGGGTTAGCACCAGATCTTCTCACAGCCTTACTGCTGGGTTAGCACCAGATCTTCTCACAGCCTCACTGCTGGGTTGGCACCAGATCTTCTCACAGCCTCACTGCTGGGTTAGCACCAGATCTTCTTACAGCCTCACTGCTGGGTTAGCACCAGATCTTCTCACAGCCTCACTGCTGGGTTAGCACCAGATCTTCTCACAGCCTTACTGCTGGGTTAGCACCAGATTTTCTCACAGCCTCACTGCTGGGTTAGCACCAGATCTTCTCACAGCCTCACTGCTGGGTTAGCACCAGATCTTCTCACAGCCTCACTGCTGGGTTAGCACCAGATCTTCTCACAGCCTCACTGCTGGGTTAGCACCAGATCTTCTCACAGCCTCACTGCTGGGTTAGCACCAGATCTTCTCACAGCCTCACTGCTGGGTTAGCACCAGATCTTCTCACAGCCTCACTGCTGGGTTAGCACCAGATCTTCTCACAGCCTCACTGCTGGGTTAGCACCAGATCTTCTCACAGCCTCACTGCTGGGTTAGCACCAGATCTTCTTACAGCCTCACTGCTGGGTTAGCACCAGATCTTCTCACAGCCTCACTGCTGGGTTAGCACCAGATCTTCTCACAGCCTCACTGCTGGGTTAGCACCAGATCTTCTCACAGCCTCACTGCTGGGTTAGCACCAGATCTTCTTACAGCCTCACTGCTGGGTTAGCACCAGATCTTCTCACAGCCTCACTGCTGGGTTAGCACCAGATCTTCTCACAGCCTCACTGCTGGGTTAGCACCAGATCTTCTCACAGCCTCACTGCTGGGTTAGCACCAGCTCTTCTTACAGCCTCACTGCTGGGTTAGCACCAGATCTTCTCACAGCCTCACTGCTGGGTTAGCACCAGATCTTCTCACAGCCTTACTGCTGGGTTAGCACCAGATCTTCTCACAGCCTTACTGCTGGGTTGGCACCAGATCTTCTCACAGCCTTACTGCTGGGTTGGCACCAGATCTTCTCACAGCCTTACTGCTGGGTTGGCACCAGATCTTCTCACAGCCTTACTGCTGGGTTGGCACCAGATCTTCTCACAGCCTTACTGCTGGGTTAGCACCAGATCTTCTCACAGCCTTACTGCTGGGTTGGCACCAGATCTTCTTACAGCCTCACTGCTGGGTTAGCACCAGATCTTCTTACAGCCTCACTGCTGGGTTAGCACCAGATCTTCTCACAGCCTTACTGCTGGGTTAGCACCAGATCTTCTCACAGCCTTACTGCTGGGTTAACGCCAGATCTTCTCACAGCCTTACTGCTGGGTTAACACCAGATCTTCTCACAGCCTTACTGCTGGGTTAACGCCAGATCTTCTTACAGCCTCACTGCTGGGTTAGCACCAGATCTTCTCACAGCCTTACTGCTGGGTTAGCACCAGATCTTCTCACAGCCTTACTGCTGGGTTAGCACCAGATCTTCTCACAGCCTTACTGCTGGGTTAGCACCAGATCTTCTCACAGCCTTACTGCTGGGTTGGCACCAGATCTTCTCACAGCCTTACTGCTGGGTTAACGCCTGCTCTTGTCATTCACACATCACACTCTACAAACTGTAAACTAACAGGGTTGATAAGAGCCAATTTACACCCGAGCCAAGCTGAGATGCTGTGTTACTTAAAAAACAAGCCCAATTAATTAAAACAGAACTAATAGGACACAATTTGATTATTCATACGGCTAAAAAAGTATTCACTTCTAACCATGCATAATATTAGAAGGCAAGTCCACGGTAACAGTGACATTGACTCAGATCTTTGACTTTAAAATGTATGTCAAACATAAACCAATGATTCCAAAGTTAAACAAACCATACAGCTCTGTGCACAAGGACAAGTTTGAACAATTTCCACAGAAAATTGCAACGTTTGCAAACAGAATGGCGGTTTGTGCCTTCATTCTGTTATCAAACTGGGTGGACTGGAATAGGTGCAGCACTATCTTCTGTTGTAACATCTGGCCTAGCGGTTGGTTGGCTGGCTGGTATCTAAAACCTGTGATGGATTGAATCTCTGTGGCGCAGTTGTGACCGAACCATTTAAAAGCTGTCCTCCCATCAAACTGCCTGCCGTCCTGTCCGTCAGCCCAAGGCACACACACACACACACACACACACACACACACACACACAGTACGGAGACACACAGTACGGACACACACACAGTATGGTTACACAAACAGTACTGCTCCTGTCTTTCAGGGTCAGCCTGAGGAGCTGACAGAACAGGCAGACTCCAAACAGAGAGCTCAGGGATTCACAGAGCACACACACCACTGAATCAATCAGAAGGTCTGCACTACACCATACAAGGGCCCTGAGCTGTAAATTGTCTGACCTTTTCCCGTACATTTTCCGAGACATTAAGGTCCACTGAAAGTTGAACTCACAGCACAGTCAGTTACTCCATTTCCTGTGTTGACAAACCAGGTGGTCGCAGATCATTTAATCTACTGTAAACACACACATTGGGGGCCGCAGGGGAATGTTCTACTTTCTCTATTGGAGTAGCCCTAAACTCATTTTCTTAAAGGAAAGGTTCACCCATTTTTTTTAATGTTATATCGTTTTTGTGCATCTCTGAGTGATGGGGTCTTCCCTGTGGCTCAGTTGGTAGAGCATGGTGTGTGCAACGCCAGGGTTGTGGGCTCGATTCCCACAGGGGGCCAGTACAAAAAAAAAAAAAAAAAATGTATGAAATGTATGCATTCACTACTGTAAGTCGCTCTGGATAAGAGCGTCTGCTAAATGACTCAAATGTAAATGTAATGTACTATCAATTTCCTGGGTAATTCCGTGTTTTCATGTGTATCTGAGTTGTTGGCCTTCAAGCAGGGAGAAATCCATCCGGTATGACGTAGCACCATACGACTTTTAGATCGCGAAAACGTCTATCATAGATTTCAATACCGACTGATGTCATAACTCGGGAGGATGTCTTCTGTTGAATGAGCTATTGATCCTATAGAATTGGCTTCCTATTTCGCAACAAAGCATCCTTCACTCATGCTGCCAAACATACCCTCGTAAAACTGACCATCCTACCAATCCTCGACTTCGGCGATGTCATTTACAAAATAGCCTCCAATACCCTACTCAACAAGCTGGATGCAGTCTATCACAGTGCCATCCGTTTTGTCACCAAAGCCCCATATACAACCCACCACTGCGATCTGTATGCTCTCGTTGGCTGGCCTTCACTTCATAATCGTCGCCAAACACATTGGCTCCAGGTCATCTACAAGACCCTGCTAGGTAAAGTCCCCCCTTATCTCCGCTCACTGGTCACCATAGCAGCACCCACCTGTAGCACGCGCTCCAGCAGGTATATCTCTCTGGTCACCCCTAAAGCCAACTCCTCCTTTGGTCGTCTCTCCTTCCAGTTCTCTGCTGCCAACGACTGGAACGAACTACAAAAATCTCTGAAATTGGAAACACTTATCTCCCTCACTAGCTTTAAGCACCAGCTGTCAGAGCAGCTCACAGATCACTGCACCTGTAAATAGCCCATCTATAATTTAGCCCAAACTACTACCTTTTCCCCTACTGTATTTATTTATTTTATTTATTTTGCTCCTTTGCACCATATTATTTATATTTGAACTTTGAACTTTCTTCAAACTACAAATCTACCATTCCAGTGTTTTTCTTGCTATACTTTATTTACTTTGCCACCATGGCATTTTTTTGCTTTTACCTCCCTTATCTCACATCATTTGCTCACATTGTATATAGTCTTATTTTTTTTTCTACTGTATTATTGACTGTATGTTGTTTACTCCATGTGTAACTCTGTGTTGTTGTATGTTGTCGAACTGCTTTGCTTTATCTTGGCCAGGTCGCAATTGTAAATGAGAACTTGTTCTCAACTTGCCTACCTGGTTAAATAAAGGTGAAATAAATAAATAAATAAAAAATATTTTCCCGTTTTGTCTGCCTCTTTAGTCCAGGATGCATTGCATGGTGCCGATGCCAGAGATATTATAGAAAAGAGATAGGAATCCAATGAATGAAGGAACGTTTTACACCCCACCCAGTAGACTGTCGACGAATTGTGTTCACGTTGTCATGCTGCGTCACATGGTTGCTACGCTAATCGTTACACTGACTTTGAGAAGGGATTGAGTATATGTCAAGAAAAGTGCCTATTTTCCTTGAAAGTACGTAATGTTATGATAGCAAGTTAATTATTGCACATCTTGGAAAAGATTTGTAATGTTTTACTTCTTGTTGATGAAATTTGTGCTAATGTTGTGTCTTTGAGCTAGTGCCCAATAGACTCACATTCACTCCTTGAAGGAGAGTGCTCCTTGTACCAGAATCACCCAGAATGCACCGTGCAGCCCATTGACGTAGCATGGGCAACATTTCCCATCTCCTCAAAAGTATAGATTTTCATCTCGGTTGTGTGCCTACTTGTGGGCATTAATTCGAGTCATTCTGTTTAGAAAAGCAATTTTTTTACTTTGACTTTGATTCATAGCGATGCTTATTTAGCTAAGCTTATTTCTCCTTATGTCTTGGCAGGCCTAGAGTTAGGCATTGTCAGTGAGGCTTTGTGTCAATGTCAGATTGAAAGTGGTTGGAATAGAGTTAAAGCCCTTTATAAGCCAGTATTTAATTCACTGGCGTTGTTTAACAGAGATGGGATGAAGGACGATGTTTGTCTCAAATGGTACCTTATTCCCCCCAGTAGTTCAGTAGTAGTCTATGGGCCAGGAGAGACTGCGTTCAGATTACAGTCAGACCAGGCAGCAGGAATACATGTGGACTAGCTAGTTTTAAAAAACATAATGCGTCCAAAATTCTAAACTGAATAAATACATATCGCTTTGTACCTCAACACTTCTAAGCTCGACTTGATGATGTTGCTAAATATATCCTGAGAATACAATGGCAAAATGAGTTAGTTGTATTGTTATAGTTAAGACTTAACCCGGTTTGGCTTCGCCTGATTTCTCTGATCATTTTCCCATTGTTGTGCAGGCCTACCCCACTGCTATGACAATTAGAGGATTAGAGGTTTCTTGAGTTAATTATTCTCATCTTTAGGCAACGGCTCGTTCTTCAAGAAGTGGACCGAAGGCAATTTCCCTGTTTATGCTAATTATGCAGATGGACTTGGGACAGTAGCAAAACAAAACCCTCGTTTTCCTGCATCTCTCGCCCAATTATTCTCACCTCCCGACTCCATCTCCCATTTAATCTGGCCTGGCATTCCTCCCACCTCTCAGCTATTAAATCCTGCTCCTCTTCAGTATTCACCGGCATGCCACATAAAGTATCTGATAATTGCTTTTACTGAAGACGAGACAATTCTGTAAAGACGCTGCAACTATTGTTCCTTTGTCGCGATGTCTATTTTTATTAGGGCTACTGTAAACTGTAATGAAAGTGTAATAAATAAATCCCACCGAGTCAGGTGCTTTGAGTTCTGCTCACCATTGTTGGTAAAATAGTGACCTTGGATTGGTCTACAAAAACATAAGTCTCAAACGCCACAGTATTCCCGATATAGTGCACTATTTTTGACCAGGGCCCATAGGGTCTACTATAAAGGGAATGTGGTGCCATTTGGGACCCGTAATAACATCCTTACGTATGGATGGACGCCTGCCCAAAAAGTTGATTGCTTCTAGAGAAAAGCATGAACAGAAGTAGATTTATTCATTGGTCTACTGGGTGCCTGCCACCTTCATTCCTACTCACCTACAATCGCATTTGATTACAGAGCCATTGAGCCTTGTCAACCAATCATCAAGCCCTTGACTAGGTGAATCAGGTGAGCTAGTTCAGGGCTACAACACAGTTGTGGAACGTCTGGGGGTCCGCGAGGAGAACGTCTGGGGGTCCGCGAGGAGAACGTCTGGGGGTCCGCGAGGAGAACGTCTGGGGGTCCGCGAGGAGAACGTCTGGGGGTCCGCGAGGAGAACGTCTGGGGGTCCGCGAGGAGATCGTCTGGGGGTCCGCGAGGAGGACGTCTGGGGGTCCGCAAGGAGAACGTCTGGGGGTCCGCGAGGAGAACATCTGGGGGACGTCTGGGGGTCCGCGAGGAGAGGTTTTAGACCCACTGCCTTAGAAGACCAATGTACACTGCTTTAGGGCTCACACACACACCAGAGTTCCCCGAAAAGACACACACACACACACACACACACACACACAGCAGGGTTAGAGATGACAGGAACAACAACACTCTGAATTTACGCAAGCATGCACAAACACACACACAGTCCCTCTGCTCTATTTACATTGTAGTCATTTAGCCGACGCTCTTATTCAGAGTGACTTACAGGAGCCTTGCTCAAGGGCACATCGACAGATTTTTCACGTAGTATGATCGGGGATTCAAACCAGCAACCTTTTGGTTGCTATTGAGACTGGTCAGTCTATGAACTTTCAGCAAGCCACGATTCATCAATCCAGCCATGCTAGCTGGCCGGGCAGTGTGGAACCGTGGTTATATTTAGTACCACACAGATTCTCAGTGTGAAAGGATATGAGAAACAAACACTAACCCTGGCGCAAGGCCTCACGTCCCGGGTGGAAAGTCCTGTTTTCCTGCCATGAGACCCAAACACATTCCTAACACAAATAAACGTTTCTCTCTGTCATTGTGGAGTGCTATTATACAGCATAGAAACCCCCCTTCAGATACTCAGTTACCCCCAAAGACAGGATAGCGTCATGCATTGCATAGCAATGTGTTTTTAAATCCCTCTATTGGACACAAAGAAAGGGGAAGGTTTTTTGCCTTGCTCGGTGAGTGTGCCAAAGTCAATAGTTTTCCGTTTTTCACAATGCCACAGCTTGCATTAAGCACACTATAATGACACTTGACAATGTCATGCCAGATGCTGCCAAACACAGCATGGTGATTTAAATAGGAACTGATTGAGAATTTCACTCTGGGTCTGGTTTTAAATTAAAGCATGTATTGTGGTAAATTAGTTACGTGTTATATCAAAGGATCAAATGTCCAATGAATATCAAATGAAAGCTTTAAATGTGTTTATTGTGCAATGTATATCAAAGCCTTCTCCAATCATGCTCCTCCGTTTTGTCCTACAGGTAACTACCAGCTCTCTCCTACAGTCAACATGCCCCAGGACGACACAGTCATCATCGAAGACGATAGGCTGCCTGTACTTCCTACCCACCTCTCTGACCAATCGTCTGCCAGCTCCCATGACGACGTGGGGTTCCATGTGGAGGTCCCTCCCCCCTGGGCCAAAGAGATTCAAATTCAGAATGAGAGGTGAGGACATAGTCCCAAATGGCTCCCTACATAGTGGCCTATGGTCCCTGGTCAAAAGTAGTGCACTACGTAGGGAGTCGGGTGCCATTTGGGACGTATTTCCGCACTGGCTCATTACCTTCTGTTACCTCAGTCAAACACACGACACACATTTCATCTCCATGAACACCGCAGAGGGTTTCTGTGTTTATCAGCTGTTAGTGTGTCACGCTTAACATTTGTTTTGATAATCGGGACCATGTTTTGCTAAGGTTTTGCAATGGAATGCTAGTATTATTTCAGTTGTAGCAATTTAGACCTAGTACTGTGTGTTCAAAAGTTTCCACTGTTTCTTTCTACGCTGAAATACACTGTAGGTATGTATTTTTCTTTATACTGTATGTTGAAACATAAGGCCAATGTGTCTCCTATGTTTGCTGAATCATTTGATTTTGAAAGGAAACTCAGGCACACTTACCTGCTGCCCACTTAACTGGGACTGCATCCCAAATGACACCCTTTTCCCTATATAGTGCACTACTAGACCCTGGTCAAAAGTAGTCCTGTAAATAGGAATAGGGTGTCATTTGGGTAGCAGCCTGGACGTGAAGGGCTTTTGCCACCCTGTGATGAGGAGGCCCGGTCAGTCCCCATCAGTGGGGCTGGTCTGAGTGGGTGGTGATTGTAACTGGGCCAGCCCAGTCAAATTAGTCTCTGCTGTAATCAGTGGTTCCTCAGGTATGGTCCTGACTCGAGGAGCTGCAGTGGCTTGATTTGATGATTGGAAGACATTGATGCTGACTGTTGGATTTGCACTAGAATAATCTCATCCTGTCCTTCTCTTTCTCTCTGTCCTTTCTCTATCCTTTATCCTCTCCCTCAATTTCACTTACTCTCACTCTTTGTCTGTCTTTGTCTCTCTCCATCACTGCCTTCCCCCCTCTCCTCCTGTAGCCCTCTGAGTCCTGATGACAGTGACCCAGACGGAGCCTTTCAGAGGGAGGGCTTCGGCAGACAGAGCATGTCCGAGAAACGGACAAAGCAGTTTGGAGATGCCAGTCAGCTGGAGATCATCAAGACACGCAAGTCCAAGAGCATGGATCTAGGTACTAACCCAAACAACCACCCATGTCCCTTTCCTCCCTCTCATTGACACCCTATAGGTCAGCCCCTCCTGGAACCAATGGCACGATGTTATAGGTCAGTTTACCAGACAGAGATTAAGCCCTAGTCCTCTGTGTCTGTGAAACCAGCCCTCTGAATGGTTAAGAATACCCAAATTAGGCACATACATTACCAAAAGTATGTGGACACCTGTTCGTCGAACATCTCATTCCAAAATCATGGTCATTAATATGGACTTAGTCCCCCCTTTGCTGCTATAACAGCCTCCGCTCTTCTGGGAAGGCTTTCCACTAGATGTTGGAACATTGCTGGTGGATTTGCTTCCATTCAGCCACAAAAGCATTATTGCGGTCAGGCACTGATGTTGGGCGATTAGGCCTGGCTCTCAGTTGGTGTTCCATTCATCACAAAGGTGTTGGAGGGGGTTGAGGTCAGGGCTCTGTACAGGCCAGTCAAGTTCTTCTACACTAATCATGACAAACCGTTTCTGTATGGACCTCGCTTTGTGCACGGAGGCATTGTCATGCTGAAACAGGAAAGGGCCTTCCCCAAACTGCTGGAAGCACAGAATCGTCTAGAATGTCATTGAATGCTGTAGCGTTAAGATTTAACTTCACTGGAACTAAGGGGCCTCGCCCGAACCATAAACAGCCCCAAACCATTATTCCTCCTCCACCTAACGTTAGTTGGCACTATGCATTGGGGCAGGTAGTGTTCTCCTGGCATCCTCCAAACCCATCTGGCAGATGGTGAAGCGCGATTCATCACACCAGTTCAATGGCGGGGAACTTTACACCACTCCAGCAGATGCTTGGCATTGCACATGGTGATCTTAGGCTTGTGTGCGGCTGCTCAGCCATGAAAACCCATTTCATGAAGCTCTCAACAAACAGTTATTGTGCTGACGTTGCTTCCAGTGGCAGATTGGAAATCGGTAGTGAGTGTCGCATCCGAGGACTAACGATTTTTACGCTCTACGTGCAGAACTCGGCAGTCCTGTTCTGTGAGCTTGTGTGGCCTACCACTTCGACTGAGCTGTTGTTGCTCCTAGACGTTCCCACTTCACAATAACACCACTTACAGTTAACCCGGAGCAGCTCTAGCAGGGCAGAAATGTTACATACTGACTTGTAGGAAAAGTAGCATCCTATGACGGTGCCATGTTGAATGTCACTGAGCTCTTCAGTAAGGCCATTCTGTTGCCAATGTCTGTCTATGGAGATTGCGTGGCTGTGTGCTCGATTTTAACGACTGTGGTGTAAATTGCAGAATCCACTAATTTGAAGGGGTGTCCATGTACTTTTGTATATTTACTGTAAATACAGTGCCTTCGAGAAGTATTCAGACCCCTATTCAGACTTTTTCCACATTGTTACGTTACAGCTTTATTATAAAATTAATTAAATAAATACAAATCCTCAACAATCTACACACAATACCCCATAATGATAAGTGAAAACAGGGTTTTAGATATTTTTGCAAATTTATAAAAACAGAAATACCTTATTTACATAAGTATTCAGACCCTTTACTATCAGACACAAAATTGAGGTCAGGTGCATCCCGTTTCCATTGATAATCCTTGATGTTTCTACTACTTTATTGGAGTCTACCTGTGGTAAATTAAATTGTGGCCTCCATCATTCTTAAATAGAAGAAGTTTGGAACCACCAAGACTCTTCCTAGAGCTGGCCGCCTGGCCAAACTGTGCAATTGGGGGAGAAGGGAGGTGACCAAGAAAACCCAAAGGTCACTCTGATAGAGCTCTAGAGTTCCTCTATGGAGATGGGAGAACCTTCCAGAAGGAAAACCATCTCTGCGGCACTCCACCAATCAGGCCTTTATGGTAGAGTGGCCAGACGGAAGCCACTCCTCAGTAAAAGGCACATGACAGCCCGCTTGGAGTTTGCCAAAAGGCATCTAAAGACAAGATTGAACTCTTTGGCCTGAATGCCAAGCATCATGTCTGGAGGAAACCTGGCACCATCCTTACGGTGAAGCATGGTGGTGGCAGCATCATGCTTTGAGGATGTCTTTCAGCGGCAAGGACTTGGAGACTAGTCAGCATCGAGGCAAAGTACAGAGAGATCCTTGATGAAAACCTGCTCCAGAGCACTCAGGACCTCAGACTGGAGCCAAGGTTAACCTTCCAACAGGACAATGACCCTAAGCACACAGCCAAGACAATGCAGAATTGGCTTTGGGACAAGTCTCTGAATGTCCTTGAGTGACCCAGCCAGAGCCCGGACTTGATACCGATCGAACATCTCTGGAGAAAATTGTTGTGCAGCGACGCTCCCCATCCAACCTGACAGAGCTTGAGAGGATCTGCAGAGAAGAATGTGAGAACCTCCCCAAATACAGGTGTGCCAAGCTTAGTGTCATACCCAAGAAGACTCGAGGCTGTAATCGCTGCCATAGGTGCTTCAACAAGGCATTGAGTAAAGGGTCTGAATAATTATGTAAATGTCATATTTTAGTTTCTAATGACAAAGCAAAAAACGTTTTTTTCCTTTTGTCATTATGGGGTATTGTGTGTAGATTGAAGGGGAAAAAAACTATCAATTTTAGCATAAGGCTGTAACGTAACAAAATGTGGAAATAGTCAAGTGTTCTGAAAACTTTCCGAGGACACTACATATCCACTCATTGTTAATTGCATCTGTAAGACTTGTATTGCACACCCTGATATTTGTGGCTTCTACTCTATGTAATCCACGTGTGACGCATTTCTGTCTTTTATGTGACATCAAACAGGTTGATGCACTGTATCTGCCACACCTCAGAATAAGGTTTCAGCTCACTTCAGATGACATTAAACCATCCTGATCGCTTTGGCTGACAGTCTTCACCCACACTATGCCTGCGTCCCAAATGGCACCCTGTTATATGTGTGTGGTGCACTACTTTTGACCAGTAATGCGCTATCAAGAGAATAGGGTGCCATTTGGGACACAGGCTATATCTAATCTGCTTCTGATCCCCACTGAATTACTGTAGTCCTGCACTGTTTATATCACAATAGCTCTGATTGCTATCCTAAAGCCCTCCATTTCCCTGTCTTTCTGTCTGTGTCTCGCATGGTGTCTGATTGCTATCCTAAAGCCCTCCATTTCCCTGTCTTTCTGTCTGTGTCTCGCATGGTGTCTGATTGCTATCCTAAAGCCCTCCATTTCCCTGTCTTTCTGTCTGTGTCTCGCATGGTGTCTGATTGCTATCCTAAAGCCCTCCATTTCCCTGTCTTTCTGTCTGTGTCTCGCATGGTGTCTGATTGCTATCCCAAAGCCCTCCATTTCCCTGTCTTTCTGTCTGTGTCTCGCATGGTGTCTGATTGCCCTTGAAGTTGCCCAAAGATGTGATGTACACACTGTACAGTAACATTGCTGGAATGTTTGCATGTGGAATGTGCTCACTAACCAATCCTAAATGTTTATTGCCCCCCTTTAACAGTAGCCGACGAGATTAACCTCACCCCTCGCAAAGAGAACACACCAGGTAAGGAGTGACATGTCACTGAGGGAGAACGGACACCTCATCCATTCCAGTTCCTACCCACATTCCATCCTGCAAATCCAGACCTGCTTTACAATCTACCACCTCACTATGAGAAGAGAATAGAATACAAAGAACCTTGAGACAGTTTGAGGTCATTGCGGTGGAATTGTGGGTGGGTGAATATGGACTTGGCAGTGATTTTTCTTAAGACACGGTAGCACTGCTAATTGTTCTGTGGATGGGAATGTGAGGAGGGGGAGAGACCGAGAGAGCGCGATAGATTGAGAGAGAGAGCAAGAGAAAGAGAACGCTCTGTCCTTGGCTGGGCTGCAAACTGACAGCAAGTCATCCATCATCGTCAGCTGGGTGTTTTCACAGCCACCTCTAAATAGAAGTTCCTTCGAAGGATGGGATTTAGCTGAATGGCACAGTGAAAGCAGGAGAAAGAATTGGGTTTAGCAGAATGTACGCCACAGTGAAGCAGGAAAAAGGAAGGGACCATCAGGAAATAGAAGCAGTCTGGTAGAACTACTGTACACATGAACGAGACTAAATATGTCATTAATGTCCCTTGTTTTCTCCAAACATTGTCTGAGCAGTCACTTGCAAGAGAGATACCTGGTTTGCGTCCCAATTGGCACCCTATTTCTTATTTAGTGCACTGCTTTTGACCACAGCCCTATGAGTCCTATTTTGGGAATAGGGTTCCATTTGGGAAGCTGCCCCATACTTCAATGTGGGTGGCCGTGGATATTGTGGCTGCTTGGCTGGGAGTGAGAAGTGGAGCGAAGGAGGAAGGCAGAAAATTGAATACATTGCAGCCTGAACAAGCAGGGCTGGTGCCTATTCATTTTCATCAGGCTGTCCTGTCCTCTTAACGTCTCACTGAAGCAGCGGCTGATGGGCTTTCATGCATCAAACCACATTCATTTGGTTTTAGCGTTCAGCCGCACCGCACGCTTCCCAGTCACACCTCGGTGGTAGTCTTAAAAATGACATGAATTCAGACCTCTGACAGACGGCGTGAGTCAAGAACATCAGGCAGCGGTTTGTTTGAGATGGAGCTATGGGACTGTCAGATAGTCAGACCTGGCAACCTCCAGCCTTCTACATATCTGAACTAGGCATATTTATACAGACTGCCACCCTATTCAAACTGAAGATACCGCGGGTCGTACAGAGATCGGTGGTGCTCCCTTATAATAATAATAAATACAGGTATCAATCACCCTGCAGTCAGGAGGAATGTCAAACTGGGAATAGCCTGGAAGAGTCCCAAATAGCACCCTATACCTTATATAGTGCACTACTTTTGACTAGGGCCCTTTTGACTAGGGAACTCTGGTCAAAAGTAGTGCACTATGTAAGGAATAGGGTGCCATTTGAGATGCAATCCCTGTGTGGCTATAGAACCCAATCGACTGGAAACGTCTTGGAAAGTTTGAAGGAATGACTGTTGCTATTGGCCGTTAGGGAGCTGTATAACAGTGGGCAAACACCTCTGCATTGCCCTCTACTAACCTAGTGGACAAACATGTGGATACAGTCTGTGTCAAAAATATCCTATAGCCAATCAGTGGAGGAGTGTGGCCCTCTGGCCCAGGCTATTGTGCCCCACCTCTCGCAGGCTTCATCTATTCCGTATAGTGCGCTGCTTTTGACCAGAACTCCCTCTCCCAGGCTGTCACTGTGATCATTTTCCCAGGATTTGGGATTTGTTTTGGGCCTGCTAAATGGACCATGCCTTATTGCTGCTTTAGCTCGGAGTGAATGTGTAGATTAAAGGAGGAGAGTGTAGCACAGGCAGACATCTATTAGCCTATAATAACAGTTATTAGAGTGAAATTACATTTCCACAAATTAAATTGTAAGTGGGTGGTTATCATGCAAAGTATTTTTCCAATGAACAAAAATCGTGTTTTACAAATATTTAGTGGATGTAGTCTTGAACTGGAGGCTAGAAACAACAGGTCTGCGTCCCAAATGGCACCCTATTCCCTATAGAAAGCCGTACTAGTATTAGCTCCCCGGGCCTCTTGTTTACCTAGTTCCAGTAGCTCTGCTACAGTATACTCTGTGGATTAGAGGGTTGTACAGTCAGCTGGGCTGTTCCCCTGAGGTAATCCATCCCACTCTCTGGTTGCAATGCACATAGCACCTTATTCCGTGTATAGTGCACTACTTTTATAAGGGCCCTGGTCAAAAGTAATGCACTACATAGGGAATAGGGTGCCATTTGAGTGCTCTCTACACCTCCATACCACTCTGCATTTTATTTATCTACAATACCCCCTCAACCTGTGAGTGATGGACAAGAGATGTACTGTACACCTACAGGGTACTCAACTCTTACCCTACGACATCCGGAGCCTGCTGGTTTTCTCTTCTACCTGATAATTAATTGCACCCACCTGGTGTCCCAGGTCTAAATCAATCCCTGATTAGAGAGGAAGAATATATAAAAGCTTTAAGGTCCAGATTTGCATTTGTGGGACTTACGCTTATCTAGGCTTTAGCCCCAAAAAACAACATCATTGTAAAAGTTTATCCCCTTTTCTCAATGCAACACAACCCTTTTTGGTTACATGTTAGTGTGAGCTCCATCCAAGTTTTCATTTCAATTCACGGGTAGGAAAGTAAAATAACAAGATGCTTTAGTTGAACACAGCCCTGCATTAAAAAAAATACATAATCTCTTATTTTCCTCACAGCTTAATCAAATAACTAAGTTTTGATACTGTTGCTCCTCCCTAGGGTCTTCCACCAGGGATGTGGGTCGTTTCTTAGGCCTCAAGAAGTCCAGCTCTCTAGAGAGTTTACAGACAGCCGTTGCCGAGGTAACACTGAACGGTGACATGCCCTTCCACAGGCCACGCCCACGCATCATCAGGGGGCGGGGCTGCAACGAGAGCTTCCGGGCTGCCATCGACAAGTCATACGACAGGCCAGCCGCTACAGAGGATGACGATGAGGACATGGAGACATGTAAGAGACTTCTGTTGGACATGTCTCCATAAGATAGACTTCTGTTGGACATACACTACCGTTCAAAAGTTTGGGGTCCCTTAGAAAAGTAATTGTTTTTGAAAAAAATAAAACATGGCAATTTCTCGCATGGAATAGCCTTAATTTCTCAGAACAATAATAGACTGGTGAGTTTCAGAAGAAAGGACTTTGTTTCTGGCCATTTTGAGCCTGTAATCAAACACACAAATGCTGATGCTCCAGATACTCAACTAGTCTAAATAGGGCCAGTTTTATTGCTTCTTTAATCAGAACAACAGTTTTCAGCTGTGCTAACATAATTGCGAAAGGGTTTATTAATGATCAATTAGCCTTTTAAAATGATAAACTTGGATTAGCTAAGACAACGTGCCATTGGAACACAGGAATGATGGTTGCTGATAATGGGCCTCTATACGCCTATGTAGATATTCCATAAAAATCTGCTGTTTCCAGCTACAATAGTCATTTACAACATTAACAATGTCTACACTGTATTTCTGATCAATTTGATGTTATTTTAATGGACAATAAATAATCTTGTCTTTCAAAAACAAGGACATTTCTAAGTGACCCCAAACTTTTGAACGGTAGTGTACCCCCTTAAGATAGGCATCTATTAGACAGATCTTAGTTCAGGAGACATGTAAGATATAATTATATTGAATAGAAATATTAGCTAACCAAAAGCCAAATACTTTCATACATACTGTATCTTCCATTGATATCTACACACAATTAATGCTAAAGTTACTTGTGTGTATTAAAAGTAAGGATTCAAGATCAAAGACCATATCTTCGTTAAAGATTCTGGCACTATAAAACGTTCTGTTACTGTCTGTCCAGTGGAGGAGGACACCGAGGAGAGCTCTCGGTCCGGGCGCGACTCAGTGTCCACCGTGGCAGATCTGACGCCACTGCCTAACACCGAGAGACCGCTGGTCAACGGCAACCGCACCAATGAAGACGAGAAGGACAAGGGAGGGAATGACAAAAAGAAACTGAAGGACAAAGAGAAGGACAGCAAGAACAAGGCTAAAAAAGGCATGCTGAAAGGCCTGGGAGACATGTTCAGGTAGGACCCGTACGCACACATACACACACTCCATCCTCCTCTAGCAATCCTTTACTGACCATTATAAGTGGGTCATGCCTTTCATCTGATTGTCTGAGATGGTCCTCTGATTGTCTGAGATGGTCCTCTGATTGTCTGAGATGGTCCTCTGAGATGGTCCTCTGAGATGGTCCTCTGAGATGGTCCTCATATTGTCTGAGAGATGGTCCTCTGATCATCTCTGATTGTCTGAGAGATGGTCTCTGATGGTCTCTGAGATGCCAATGATGCATACATCATATATTCCTAGTGGTTTTGACAGAGGTTATGTCCCAAATAGCACCCTATTCGCTATATATAGTGCACTACTTATTTAGTAAAAGTAGTGTACTAAAGTGGTTCTGACAGAGAATGCCGATAGTGTAAAATAATAAGGAGCTCCTCTCAGACATGCAGATCAGATGTGTTTGGCCTACAGGTTTCTGGAAGCTTGAATAGTTTGGCTGCTATAATTGCAGGGAACATTAGAATCATTATTGACCTGAGCACTGTCAGTAGTTACACGCGCAAACACACACACTTTAATCAAGCCCAGATAAAGTATTTGAAATGACTTTGAATACTTTTTAAACCCAGGTCTGGTTGGAGTGTTGCTAGTCGCTCTCTAAACAGAGACACCAGACAGAGGCTAGTCAGAGCTGACCCTCTCAGTTCTCTGGGCTCCACGCACATACACACACACACACATACACACACACACACACACTGCAGCCCAATCAAAGCCTCATAACCATCAGACCACAGCAGCCTCCCTCTCCTACTCTACACCAATCAACACTTGGACTCAAAGCAACACCCAATCTGCTCGCTTTTCAGACTCCTCAAAATGGCCACTGCACACACACACACGCGGCGTTGTCAGTACGGTTGGTTTTTCAATGCTACGGTGTAGTAAAGGGAAGAACTGTAGTACTGTAACTCATGAAAGGTCTCGAGCTGTGACTGTCAAGCCAGACCTTATCACATCAAGATGAATTTGAAATGCGTCTGTTACGTGATTACGTGATGTTACGTGATGTAAATGTGATTGCAATGCATCCTGTCTGTTTTTCTCATATCTCTGTCGTTTGATGTTAAACTGCCATGGCTCATCGTTATCTTCTCATGGACATTCGTTATCTGAGAAAATAACTCGACCGCAAATATATAAAGCAATGCAAACTCTATCTTTCTCTCGCATTCTTTCTCTCTGTTGACGCTTTTTCCCAGAGCCGTTGAACTTGAAGTCTCAAGCATGCCTCTCTCTAATATCAATATGCCTCGTCCATTACTGTCCTGGTTAGTGTTTACTGTCTTATTTCCCTGTAGAGCCTCTAGCCCTGCTCAATATGCCTTAACCAACCATGTTGTTCCACCTCCTACATATGCGATGACATCACCTGGTTTAAACGTCTCTAGAGACTATATCTCTTTCATCATTACTCAATGCCTAGGTTTACCTCCAATGTACTCACATCCTACCTTACCTTTGTCTGTACACTATGCCTTCAATCCTTGCTATCGTGCCCAGAATCCTGCTCCTTTTACTCTCTGTTCCAAACGTGCTAGACGGCCAGTTCGTATAGCCTTTAGCCGTACCCTTATCCTACTTCTCCTCTGGTGATGTGGAGGTTAATCCGGGTCCTGCAGTGCCTAGCTCCACTCCCACTCCCCAGGTGCTCTCATTTGTTGACTTGTGTAACTCTAAAAGCCTTGGTTTCATGCATGTTAACATTAGAAGCCTACTCCCTAAGTTTGTGTTACTCACTGCTTTAGCACACTCTGCCAACCCGGATGTCTTAGCCGTGTCTGAATCCTGGCTTAGGAAAACCACCAAAAACCCTGAAATCTCCATCGCTAACTATAACATTTTCCGTCAAGATAGAACTGCCAAAGGGGGCGGTGTTGCAATCTACTGCAAAGATAGCCTGCAGAGTTCTGTATTACTATCCAAGTCTGTACCTAAACAATTTGAGCTTCTACTTCTAAAAATTCACCTTTCCAGAAACAAGTCTCTCACTGTTGCCGCTTGCTAAAGACCTCCCTCTGCCCCCAGCTGTGCCCTCGATACCATATGTGAATTGATTGCCCCCCCCATCTATCTTCTGAGCTCGTGCTACTAGGTGACCTAAACTGGGACATGCTTAACACCCCGGCCATCCTACAATCTAAGCTTGATGCCCTCAATCTCACACAAATGATAAATGAACCTACCAGGTACAACCCCAAATCCGTAAACACTGGCACCCTCATAGATGTCATCCTAACAAACTCACCCTCCAAATACACCTCTGCTGTTTTCAATCAAGATCTCAGCGATCACTGCCTCATTGCCTGCATCCGTAATGGGTCTGCGACCAAACAACCACCCCTCATCACTGTCAAACGCTCCCTAAAACACTTCTGCGAGCAGGCCTTTCTAATCGACCTGGCCCGAGGTATCCTGGAATGACATTGACCTCATCCCTTCAGTAGATGATGCCTGGCTATTCTTTAAAAGTGCCTTCCTCACCATCTTAAATAAGCATGCCCCACTCAAAAAATGTAGAATTAGGAATATATATAGTCCTTGGTTCACTCCAGACCTGTCTGCCCTTGATCAGCACAAAAACATCCTGTGGCGTTCTGCATTAGCATCGAATAGCCCCCGTGATATGCAACTTTTCAGGGAAGTTAGGAACAAATATACACAGGCAGTTAGAAAAGCTAAGGCTAGCTTTTTCAAACAGAAATTTGCATCCTGAAGTACTAACTACTAAGTTCTGGGACACTGTAAAGTCCATGGAGAATAAGAGCACCTCCTCCCAGCTGCCCACTGCTCTGAGGCTAGGAAACACTGTTACCACCGATAAATCCACTATAATTGAGAATTTCAATAATCATTTCTCTACGGCTGGCCATGCTTTCCACCTGGCTACCCCTACCCCGGTCAACTGCCCGGCACCCTCCACAGCAACCCGCCAAAGCCCCCACATTTCTCCTTCACCCAAATCCAGATAGCTGATGTTCTGAAAGAGCGGCAAAATCTGGACCCATAAAAATCAGCCGGGCTAGACAATCTGGACCCTCTCTTTCTAAAATTATCTGCTGAAATTGTTGCAACCCCTATTACTAGCCTGTTCAACCTCTCTTTTGTAGCGTCTGAGATTCCCAAAGATTGGAAAGCTGCCGCGGTCATCCCCCTCTTCAAAGGGGGTGACACTCTAGACCCAAACTGCTACAGACCTATATCTATCCTACCCTGTCTTTCTAAGGTCTTCGAAAGCCAAGTTAACAAACAGATTACCGATCATTTTGAATCCCACCGTACCTTCTCCGCTATGCAATCTGGTTTCAGAGCTGGTCATGGGTGCACCTCAGCCACGCTCAAGGTCCTAAACGACATCATAACCGCCATCGATAAGAGACATTACTGTGCAGCCGTATTCATCGACCTGGCCAAGGCTTTCGACTCTGTCAATCACCACATTCTTATTGGCAGACTCGACAGCCTTGGTTTCTCAAATGATTGCCTCGCCTGGTTTACCAACTACTTCTCTGACAGAGTTCAGTGTGTCAAATCGGAGGGCCTGTTGTCCGGACCTCTGGCAGTCTCTATGGGTGTGCCACAGGGCTCAATTCTCAGGCCGACTCTCTTCTCTGTATACATCAATGACGTTGCTCTTGCTGCTGGTGATTCTCTGATCCACCTCTACGCAGACGACACCATATACCATTCTGTATATTTCTGGCCCCTCTTTGGACACTGTGTTAACTACCCTCCAGACGAGCTTCAATGCCATACAACTCTACTTCCGTGGCCTCCAACTGCTCTTAAACGCAGGTAAAACTAAATGCATGCTATTCAATCGATCACTGCCCGCACCTGCTCGCCCGTCCAGCATCACTACTCTGGACGGCTCTGACTTAGAATACGTGGACAACTACAAATACCTGGGTGTGTGGTTAGACTGTAAACTCTCCTTCCAGACTCACATTAAGCATCTCCAATCCAAAATTAAATCTAGAATCGGCTTCCTATAACGCAACAAAGCATCCTTCACTCATGCTGCTAAACACACCCTCGTAAAACTGACCATCCTACCGATCCTCGACTTCGGTGATGTCATCTATAAAATAGCCTCCAACACTCTACTCAACAAACTGGATGCAGTCTATCACAGTGCCATCCGTTTTGTCACCAAAGCCCCATACACTACCCACCATTGCGACCTGTACGCTCTCGTTGGTTGGCCCTCGCTTCATACTCGTCGCCAAACCCACTGGCTACAGGTTATCTACAAGTCTCTGCTAGGTAAAGCCCCGCCTTATCTCAGCTCACTGGTCACCATAGCAGCACCCACTCGTAGCACGCGCTCCAGCAGGTATATCTCACTGGTCACCCCCAAAGCCAATTCCTCCTTTGGTCGTCTTTCCTTCCAGTTCTCTGCTGCCAATGACTGGAATGAACTGCAAAAATCTCTGATGCTGGAGACTCATATCTCGCTCACTAGCTTTAAGGCCCAGCTGTCAGAGCAGATCACTGCACCTGTACATAGCCCATCTGTAAACAGCCCATCTATCTACCCACCTCATCCCCATGCTGTATTTATTTATTTATCTTGCTCCTTTGCACCCCAGTATCTCTACTTGCACATTCATCTTCTGCACATCTACCATTCCAGTGTTTAATTGCTATATTGTAATTACTTCACCACCATGGCCTATTTATTGCCTTAACTTACCTCATTTTCACTCACCGTATATAGACTTTTTTAGTTTTCTTTTGTTCTACTGTATTATTGACTGTATGTTTTCTTTATTCCATGTGTAACTCTGTGTTGTATGTGTCAAATTGCTACGCTTTATCTTGGCCAGGTCGCAGTTGCAAATGAGAACTTGTTCTCAACTCGCCTACCTGGTTAAATAAAGGTGGAAAAAAAGAATAATGAAGTCGACTGCTTCTTTAGTTTAAATGTTTCTTGTAAATTTCCATCTTATCAGTGGTGTTGAACTCGTGAGCAGAGAAATAAGGGTTCTGTGCGCAAAATATTAAGAATATTAAATGCCCTTCTGTCATGATGAATGTCCTCATCTCAAAGTTTCACTAGTACCTCCTGTCATAAATCTCCAGTTTGTCCCAAATGGCAGCCTATTCCCTATATACATGGGGGCTCTGGTTGAAAGTAGTGCACTACAAAGGGAACAGGGTACCATTTTGGAGTCCCAAATAAAATTGGGATGTGGCTGGTGTTTAAGGAGACTTAATGGAAGCCACTGGAGTGGAAAGAGAAACTGTCACCTGCTGTCTCTGTGATAGATAGGACCACTCTTAATATTAACACCTACACATCACTGTCAACCACTTTATGCTACATTTGAGGCCATTTGTTGATCAATTAATCAGGTAATAGACCTCCCTCTGCTGTATTTCGCTCCGCTCTGTCTCTCGCTCTCTCTCACTCTTTGAGACTCTGCAGGCCAATTTCCTTCTGAATTAGCCTAGGAAAACTCAGTCAAGTAGAATGTAAAAGTTGAGAGCTAAACATTTGGAGTTTTTATCAGAAGGGAGTTGGAGAGAATGGATGAGTTGATCACCATTAGTAGTTTACTAATTATTGTCTCTGGGGGAACTGTTTTTGTGTGTCCCAAATGGCAATTTTCCCTATAAAGTGTACTACTTTTAAACAGGTCCAATAGGGCTCTGGTTAAAAGGAGTGCATTAGGGAATAGGGTGCCATTTGTGATGCACATTGGAAATACCCAAATCGAAGCCATTTCGGTAAAATTGTCTGTCTGCTGATCCCATTTATATTTCAGGTTTGGTAAACATCGCAAGGACGGAGAGAAAATTGAGCGTAAAGGGTCGAGCAAGTGGAGGCCGGAAGAGCTGCAAGCCTCAGAGGAAGAAACACTGAGGATGAGACTGGAGCAGGAGAGGTCAGTGTCTGTCTACACACACACACACACACACACACCATTTTGTAATATATGTTTTATTGGTATAGAGACTGACAGGACAGTTTAAAAAAAAAAATGTTTTGTGGTGGGACTGGGATTCAATCCCACACGAATACAAGCGTAATGTGCTGAAAGGCATTGGGAGGTGCTACCCACTAGACAAACCCTAGGACACGAGCTACACTCAGTCTAATGAAGGATATGGCAGGAGGGTAATGTCCCAGTCATTTGGGCACCAGGTTGTAAATGCCGAAGCTTATTACTGAACATACACACATACATACAGTTGAAGTCGGAAGTTTACGTACACTTAGGTTGGAGTCATTAAAACTCGTTTTTCAACCACTCCACACATTTCTTGTTAACAAACTATAGTTTTGGCAAGTCGGTTAGGATATCTACTTTGTGCATGACACAAGTAATTTTTCCAACAATTGTTTACAGACAGATTATTTCACTTATAATTCACTGTATCACAATTCCACTGGGTCAGAAGTTTACATGCACTAAATTGACTGTGCCTTTAAACAGCTTGGAAAATTCCAGAAAATGATGTCATGGCTTTAGAAGCTTCTGATAGGCTAATTGACATAATTTGAGTCAATTGGAGGTGTACCTGTGGGTGTATTTCAAGGCCTACCTTCAAACTCAGTGCCTCTTTGCTTGATATCATGGGAAAATCAAAGGAAATTTGCCAAGACCTCAAAAGAAATGGTAGACCTCCACAAGTCTGGTTCATCCTTGGGAGCAATTTCCAAATGGCTGAAGGTACCACGTTCATCTGTACAAACAATAGTACGCATGTATAAATACCATGGGACCACGCACCTGTCATACCGCTCAGGAAGGAGACGCGTTCTGTCTCCTAGAGATGAACGTACTTTGGTGCGAAAAGTGCAAATCAATCCCAGAACAACAGCAAAGGACCTTGTGAAGGTGCTGGAGGAAACGGGTACAAAAGTATCTATATCCACAGTAAAACGAGTCCTCTATCGACATAACCTGAAAGGCCGCTCAGCAAGGAAGAAGCCGCTGCTCCAAAACCACCATAAAAAAGCCAGACTACGTTTTGCAACTGCACATGGGGACAAAGATTGTACTTTTTGTAGAAATGTCCTCTGGTCTGATGAAACAAGAATATAACTGTTTGGCCATAATGACCATCATTATGTTAGGAGGAGAAAGGGGGAGGCTTGCAAGCCAAAGAACACCATCCCAACCGTGAAGAACGGGGGTGGCAGCATCATGTTATGGGGGTGCTTTGCTGCAGGAGGGACTGGTGCACTTCACAAAATAGATGGCATCATGAGGCAGGAAAATTATGTGGATATATTGAAGCAACATCTCAAGACATCAGTCAGAAAGTTAAAGCTTGATCGCAAATGGGTCTTGCAAATGGACAATGACCCCAAGCATACTTCCAAATTTGTGGCAAAATGGCTTAAGGACAATGAAGTCAAGGTTTTGGAGTGGCCATCACAAAGCCCTGACCTCAATCCTATAGAAAATTTGTGAGCAGAACTGAAAAAGTACGTGCGAGCAAGGAAGCTTTACAAACCTGACTCAGTTACACCAGCTCTGTCATGAGGAATGGGCCAAAATTCACCCAACTTATTGTGGGAAGCTTGTGGAAGGCTACCCGAAATGTTTGACCCAAGTTAAACAATTTATAGGCAATGCTACCAAATACTAATTGAGTATATGTAAACTTCTGACCCACTGGGAATGTGATGAAAGAAATAAAAGCAGAAATAAATCACTCTCTCTACTATTATTCTGACATTTCACATTCTTAAAATAAAGTTGGGATCCCAACTGACTTAAGACAGGGAATTTCTACTCGGATTAAATGTCAGGAATTGTGAAAAACTGTGTTTAAATGTATTTGGCTAAGGTTTATGTAAACTTCCGACTTCAACTGTACATACACACACACTACAATACTCTTAATTCTTCTGCTGGTGTTTTAGGTGCATGATCACTGCCCCTAAAACATGGTATTTAACACTTGTGTTTCACATTATTAGAAAGTTCAGACATCGGTTTTGAGGGCGATTTTTCACATTGTGATAACCCCCTATAATGTAGAGTAATAACTGGTTTGACAAAATGCAACTGAATTTTGCGATGTTCTCACCTGTTTATGACATGTTCTTGTGTGCCTACGTTGCTTCCTCTGCTCTCCAACTACTGCATTTGGGACACAACCATGGATTCCTCAAAATAAAAATGGTGTTTTTAGTAGAACTTAGTTATACAGGCCCAATACAGTAAATTTACTACTAGAGGTCAAATAGGATATTGCACAAGACATGGCTGTCACTGAAATGTACCATTGATGCAAAACTAAACTAAAGCCATTAACAGGGCTTTCTGGTCAGTCGCAGTCTTTTCTGTTTCCACCAGGAGCCAAAGAAAGGTCAAGGGTCAAAATATTGGGAAGCCTCACTGAAAGAGCCTGCTCTGTCTTCGTTCCCTGGCCTGTCTTACTTGCCCCTGTCTCAATGACTCCATCCTTTTCTGTGATCCCACAAGTCAACTAAAAGCTACATCCTCACATGCTCTAGAGACAGGGAGAGAGTCCCAAGTGGCACCCTATTCCCTATATAGTTGCCCTGGTCTAAAGTAGTGCACTGTATTGGGAATAGGGTGCTATTTGGGATGCAACTGAAGAATTGAGAGGGAGTGTTTTGTTGGTGCTTGATGTACACCACCCTACTGCAGCACTGAGTGTTTCCTTTGATTTACCCTCTATTGAAGGACTGAAAGGTTTGGGAGCAATCATTGACATGAGAGCTTCTTTTGAAGCCCAGATATTTAGTGCCCTGGCTGTGGGTGATAATGATCACACTCATCACGACACTTCCATTTCTACGTACCATGTCATTACAGTGCTGATGCACAGCCAATCACTTGGACATGGAGACCAAATCAAAGGAACTGCCATTATAAATTCACATCAACAAAATAGCTCCCTCTGCTTTGGGCTCTCGGCTAATAAGTGCTGCAAATTATGGATTCAGAAGGAAATATACTGCAAGGTGAATCGATGCACAATTCATTTAGATCATAAGCCATGACTATACTTATGTTAATGATCTTGTCATGAAATACCGTGAGTTGAGACACCCAGAAATCATTATGGTCAAACCTATAGGAAACACTTGTATGAATAAATCTGACGTGACTCACTGTCAATTCAGATGTACTGTAGTAGCCATTATTGAAGATAAACTATATATATACAAAAGTATGTGGATACCCTTTCAAATTAGTGGATTTGGCTATTTCAGCCACACCCGTTGCAGACAGGTGTATAAAATCGAGCACACAGCATGCAATCTCCATAGAAAAACATTGGCAATAGAATGGCCTTACTGAAGAGCTCAGTGACTTTCAACATGGCACCGTCATAGGATGCAATAAGTCAGTTCGTCAAATTTCTGCCTTGCTAGAGCTGCTCCGGCCAACTAAGTGCTGTTATTGTGAAGTGGAAACGTCTCAGAGCAACAACAGCTCAGCCGCAAAGTGGTAGGCCACACAAACTCACAGAATGGGACTGCCGAGTGCTGAAGCGTGTAGCGTATAAAAATCATCTGTCCTCGGTTGCAACACTAACTACCGAGTTCCAAACGGTCTCTGGAATCAACGTCAGCACAATAACTGTTCGTCGGGAGCTTCATGAAATGGGTTTCCATGGCGGGACCACCATTCACCACCATGCGCAATGCCAAGTGTCAGCTGGAGTGGTGTAAAGTTCGCCGCCATTGGAATGATGAATCACGCTTCACCGTCTGGCATTCTGACAGACAAATCTGGGTTACCTACCTGCCCGAATGCATAGTGCTAACTGTAAAGTTTGATAGAGGAATAATGGTCTGGGGCTGTTTTTCATGGTTCAGACTAGGCTCCTTAGTTCCATTGAAGGGAAATCGTAACGCTACAGCATACAATGACATTCTAGACGATTCTGTGCTTCCAACTTTGTGGCAAAAGTTTGGGGAAGGCCGTGTCTTGTTTCAGCATGACAATGCCCCTGTGCACATAGCGAGATCCATACAGAAATGGTTTGTAGAAATCGGTGTGGAAGGACTTGACTGGTCTGCACAACCCCATCCAACACCTTTGGGATTAATTGGAACGCCGACTGTGAGCCATTCCTAATCGCCCAACATCAGTGCCAGACCTCACTAATGCTCTTGTGGCTGAATGGAAGCAAGTCCCCGCAGCAATGTTCCAACATCTAGTGGAAAGACTTCCCAGAAGAGTGGAGGCTGTTATAGCAGCAAAAGGGGAACCAACTCCTTATTAATGCCCATGATTTTGGAATAAAGATGTTCGACAAGCAGGTATCCACATACTTTTGGTCATGTAATATTATTGTCCTCTGTACATTTTTGATCACATTCATTACTATTCTGTAGATGGATCTCAAGTTACAGTAAGTCAGTGTATCATCAATCATGCTTCATTTCTTATCCAGATGAAACACTTGCATTCTCAGTGTGCTATCTACCTACTCCTCCACCCCTCTCTCTACAGACCATTCCTTGGTGAACAGCTAAGGTATTACTTTTAAGTGCAAGGAGGGAGTACCTCAACGAGCACATAATTACAGCTATGCCAATTATCAACCTTTAAACTAGCAATTATCATCCCCTTGCTTCTCTCTGGGCCTCTTTACTGCCGGGGAACGAGGGAAAGAGAAAAGAGGACAGACAGGTTTGCCTCGTCTAGCACTCAACAGGGAAATCTAAATAATTATGCCTCAAGAAATGTGCATAATGAAATGGTAAGTCAAAGAAAAGGGTTTTCTATTTAAGTGTGAAAATAAAATAGTCATTATACGGGAAAATATTTCTCCATGAAGGCAGTAATATTTCCCTGATGAGCTTGAAAGAGCTCATCACATATTCCAGGCAGTCGCTGAGATGAATAGACTAAGCCATCTTTTGAATAATGTTATGTTTAGGATTTTTTTGGGGAAACATAGTCCTCTTATAACACGTTAGCACTGTAGCCTCCCCTGAGTGAAGACACGCTAAAGCTTGTTTGTAGACTCAGCGAATATCTACATTACCAGAAGGCAACGGGCTCTTGAGAGAGCTTTCTTTAAACCGGGAGAAAACAAGGTTTGTGTTGGGAGTGTAGTAAGCTAGTGATGGGAAACACTGTGCCGCTGATGAGGGCAGACATGGCAATCTGCTCCCTGTGTTTGGCTCCCTCAGAAGCCTTGCCATGGAAGGGAGGTGGAGGGGTCACCAATGCTATGTTCTAAGCAGGCTAGCTAGACCGACGGAATTAATGTGTCTCCTTACAACAGGAGCTGCCTTGACATGAAAGCCTGTACAATCTCAATCCCTACATCTTCTGAAAGAACCACTAGAGCAGAATCGGCTTCCTCAAATTCAAGCTCTGTTTACCTTGTACCACAAAAATGCTAATTGTTCCCACCTCCATTCAAATGAGATATTCTATCTAGAGAATAACAAGTGCCAACACAGGTCATAATCCTGAGCCTCTATCCAAGTGGGCCAGCCAGGAAGAAGGATTGAGTTAACCGTTGGACCAAACAATGGCCTCAGCCCTGACATGTTTCTGTGAGGAAACCCTCCGAGGTCTTAATGATTGGCCCTGATGAGAGATGTAAATATCTCTACTTTCAAAGAGTAGGTGGCTAGGAGCTATAATGGGTTCTATACTCGTGAAGGAGGGGGGAGTAGATGGCATAAGAACCAGGGTTGATGGGAGGCCTTTCCTCATTTTCCACACAGAACAATGTTCCATTGTGTTCACTGTGTAACGATAATGTGATGTCCCTTGGTGACAGCAGTGGAAAAAGTACCCAATTGTCGTACTTGAGTAAGAGTAAACATACTTTTTATAGAAAATGACTTGAGTCACCCAGTAAAATACTACTTGAGTAAAAGTATTAGGTTTTAAATATACTTAGTTGGGCTAAGTAGAAATAGTTCTGCCATATTCTGGTTACGAGAACTCTAATAGTTTGCTAAATTTCAGTTTGTTACAAAATAAGCTAGTATAGTGTAGAGAATCATTGTACCATCAATCAAAAATTGTTGTTTTAGCTGTTCTTGAAGCTGGTGTACAAAACCAAAAGTAAAAGACGCAAAACTAAAGAACGGGAAGCATAGAAATAGTGCACATAGAACAGATCTACCCCTTCTTAGACTTGTTTTCAAGTAGTGATTGATCTATAACTCACATTGCTCTGTGAATTTTGTCTGATCGCCCAAAAAGTTACATATTGCTTTAAGTATCAAATGTGAATGTAATTGCTAAAATATACTTCAGTAAAAGTATAAATAATTTCAAATTCCTTATTAACCAAACGGCACTTTTATTTATATATATATATATATATATATATATATATATATATTATTTTTTTTATTTTTACTGATAGCCAGGGGCACACTCCAACATTGACATAATTTACAACAGAGCATGTGTGTTTAGTGAGTAAATTGTATTTTATTTTTTTAAATATGTGTTTTAGTGAGTCCGTCAGATCAGAGGAAGTACAGGTGATCAGGGATGTTCTCTACAAAAGTGCGTGAATTGGACCATTTTCCTGTCCTGCCAAGTGTTCAAAATGTAACGAGTACTTTTGGGTGTCAGGAAAATATATGGAGTAAAAAGTATATTTTCTTTAGGAATTTGGTGAAGTAAAAGTTGTCAAATATAAATAGATAAGTACAGATACCCCCTAAAAATAGCTTAAGTAGTATTTTTACTTAAGTACTTTACACCCCTGCTTGGTGGTAAAAGCTACACAATAATGATAAAACATAGTGAATGAAAGGAAAGTGGGATTAGATGTATACATAATATATTCCGGACAGTTGATTCACCAGACAGGTGCTTGTCGGTGTCCCAAATGGTACCATATTCCCTATATTGTGCACTACTTTTGACCAGGCCTAGTGCACTATATGGGGAATATGGTGCTATTTAGGATGCACTAAACAATTCTGTTTTTCTGTCTAGCTGTGAAGAGAAGGCCCTGACCCTCACCTGAGGAGTAAATTCATACAGACAGTCAATTAGAGGTGGATTTTCTCCAGCCTCTGGCCTTGACCAATCAATATGTGTTTTACCAGAGGAATTGCAAATCCCAACTGATCCTTGGGAAAGGAACTGCCATTACAGATCAGACATTGATTAGGTTAAAGTTTCTGCTTCTCCACCCTTCCCAAGGTAGACTACTCAGACCGCCATAGAATTTCTAACTATTTCACTGCAGCAATGGAAAGTTTACACGAGGGTTTAAAAATACATAAGTGTTATAGAAAGGAGGGCAGCTGCCTTTTACAATAAGGATGTAAAAATGTTTTCTTTTGTCTCAAATGCACCCTATTCACTGTATACGGCTCTGGTCAAAAGCTGTACACTATATAGGGAAGCCTACCAGACGAGCTAAATTCCAACACTGAACCATGCATAAGAGCACTAGCTGTTCCGGATGACTGTGATCACGCTCTCTGTAGCCGATATGAGTAAGGCCACAGAGCCAGACTGATTACCAGGATTGCGTACTCCGAGCATACGCTAACCAGCTGGCAAGTGACATTTTCAACTTCTCCCTGACCCAGTCTGTAAAACCTACATGTTTCAAGCAGACTACCATAGTCCCTGTACCCAAGAACGCCAAGGTAGCCGGTCTAAATACTATCTCCCCGTAGCACTCATATCTGTAGCCATGAAATGCTTTGAAAGGCAGGTCATGGCTCACATCAACACCATCGTCTCAGAAACGCTTGAACCACTGCAATTTGCATACCGCCCCAACAGATCCACAGATGACGCAATCGCTATTGCACTCCACACTGCCCTTTTCCACCCGGACAAAAGGAACAACTATGTAAGAATGCTGTTCATTGACTGCAGCTCAGCGTTCATCGCCATAGTGCCCTCCAAGCTCATCACTAAGCCAAGGATTTAACACCTCCCTCTGCAAATGGATCCTGGACTTCCTGATGGGCCATTTGGTGAGGGTAGGCAACAGCGCTTCTGCCACGCTGATCCTCAACACAGGGGCTCCTCAGGGATGTGTGCTTAGTCCCCTCCTGTACTCCCTGTTGACCCACGACTGCGTGGCCGCACACGACCTTGGCCAACGACAACAGTGGTAGGCCTGATCCACGACGACCATGAGACCTGGAAGTGTGGTGCCACGACAACAGCCTCTCCCTCAACGTCAGTAAGACAGGAGCTGATTGTGGACTACAGGAAATGAGGGCCGAGCACGCCCCCACTCACATTGACAGCGCTGTAGTGGAGCGGGTCGAGAGCTTCAAGTTCCTCGGTGTTCACATCATAAAGGACCCATCATGGTCCAAACACACCAACACAGTCATGAAGAAGGCACGACAATGCTTCTTCCTCCTCAAGAGTAGATTTGGCATGGGCCCTCAGATCCTCAGAGTTATACAGCTGCACAATTGAGAGTATCTTGACTGGCTGCATCACCGCTTGATATGGGGACTGCTTGGCATCCGACCGCAAGGCGCTACATAGGGTAGTGCGTATGGCCAAGTACATCACTGGGGCCGAGCTCCCTGCCACTCAGGACCTATATGCCAGGCGGTGTCAGAGGAAGGCCCTAAAAATTGTCAGACTCCAGCCACCAAAGTCAGACTTTTCTTTCTGCTACCGCACGGTAAACGGTACCAGAGCGCCAAGTCTGGGACCAAAAAGGCTCCTGAACAGCTTCTACCGCCAAGCCATAAGACCACTGAACAGCTAATCAAATGGCTTCCCGGACTATTTGCATAGATTTTTTTTGCACTGGCTCTATGCACTCTCACTGGACTCTACCCACACAGTCACACATTCTACACAGTCACACATTCTACATAGACACTACATATGCTTACACACACAAAACATACACATGCATATTGACTCCACACAGATACACTTTTAAACTCTTAGACACTGTTCACACATGCTGCTGCAACTCTGTTTATTTGTTTATAATCTATCCTGATTGCCTAGTCACTTTTACCCCTACCTACATGTACATATTACCTCAATCACCTCAGCTACCTTGTACCCCAGCACATTGACTCTGTACTGGAAGTCTTTGTACACTGAGTATATAAAAAATTAAGAACTGCTCTTACCATGACATATAGACTGATCAGGTGAATCCAGGTGAAAGCTTTGGTCCCTTGTTGATGTCACTAGTTAAATCCACTTCAATCAGTGTAGATGAAGGGGAGGAGACAGGTTAAAGAATGATTTTTAAGCCTTGAGACAATTGAGACATGTATGCCATTCAGAGGGTGAATGGGCAAGACAAAAGATTTAAGTGCCTTTGAACGGAGTATTGTAGTAGGTGCCAGGCGTACCGGTTTGTGTCAAGAACTGCAATGCTTCTGGGTTTTTCATGCTCAACAATTTCCCGTGTGTATCAAGAATGGTCCACTACCCAAAGGACATTCAGCCCACTTGACACAACTGTGGCAA
This sequence comes from Salmo trutta, assembly GCF_901001165.1. Classification (NCBI taxonomy): domain Eukaryota; kingdom Metazoa; phylum Chordata; class Actinopteri; order Salmoniformes; family Salmonidae; genus Salmo; species Salmo trutta. Next base: position 25,794,833 of record NC_042987.1, read on the forward strand.
GTATTGAAGTCAACATAGGCCAGCTTCACTGTAGAACGCTTTCGACACCTTGTAGAGTCCATGCCCTGACGAATTGAGGATGTTCTGAGGGCAAACAGGGGGTGCAAATGTTTGGTATACTCTGTATATAGCCTCATTATTTTATTGTTACTATTTCCTTTTGTGCTCATTTTATTTTTCATTTGGCATTGTCTGGAAAGGGCTCATAAGTAAGCATTTCACAGTAAAGTCTACGCCTGTTGTATTCAGTGCATGTGTCAAATACATTTGATTTCAATAGGGTGTCATCCACAGTTTTCCTTTTGAATCAATAAAAAAACATTCCCTGTCTCCTTTCCTCCAGGATCCAGGTTAAGACCCGGGAGCTGCGGGAGCGGCAGGCACGGGAGAGGGACTACGCTGAGATCCTGGACATCAACCTGAGCCGAGACGAGGAGCACCCCTATGCCGGCATCGGGCCACTGGACACGTCCCTGGGCAGCGGGCACAGCCGTCCCCAGAGCCCCCTAGACAACGACCACCACCACCAAGACTCCTCCCTCTACACACAAGTCGGCAAGGCCCGCAACGCAAACGGACGCCCTCCCTCCGCCGACAGGTAGGGGGCCGAGGGTCGGTCCTACGCTATGAGGGGCAGAACTGGGTATAAATACTTTGGCCATTTGCTCAATCCTGCCAGGAGTGCCAGATGGGCAGGGTTTGTCTTTGAACCCGGGGCTGATGAAGAGTGGTAGTAATACCACTATAAATACCACTATCAAGCACCATTAACTAGCACTTCTGCCTGGTACATTGTTTTTATGGACCAATTCATCGTGCTAAAGACCATCATTCAAGCCTCAGTGGTGTTGAAGAACTCATTCCTTTATAGGTGAAATAGTATCTTGCTGTGTCTAAGTAACGCTAGGACAAACACTGTTGCACTGAAGTGTCTTAGTCCAGTCATCACACCTCACCCCAGGAAAATAACCACAGCAATGAAAGGCAGTTAAATATCACCACTCTACTGACAGGGGCTCACTGGTGATTACCTTGGTCCTGAGGGGAAAGGAAGGCAACATTTCTACATTTTCACTTACTCTCTCCTGTTGCATGTTCATGAAATGCGTCCCAAATGGCACCATATTTCCTACATAGCTGCGCTTTTACTTGTATAGGCCCTGGTCAAAAGTAGTGCACTATATAGGGAATATAGCTCTGGTTTAGGATTCAGCCATACTGTAGATAAACCAATTTGGGACTCAGAATCGAATTCTGGTCCTCAAGCTAATCCGGTTTACTTTCCTTTAGGATTGGCATCTGTTAATCATCTCACACCATTCTCTAGACTGTTGTGGAATGGAATATATTTTCATTTTACCAACTTTCAACTTAATTGTCCCAGATTGGTTTTACAACAATACTCCAACATATAATCGTACATCAATGATCTGTATTCCTACCATGTATTCATTCATACTCAGTGTACCAGTGACAGTACTATACATCACACATGAAGCTATGAGAAACCATAAGCCTGTGTGCCCTCTGTCCACAGCAGTAGTCAGTGTCTGCGTCCCAAATGGTACCCTATTCCCTATAGTGAACAACTTTTGACCAGGTATTTGTGCACTACGTCGGGAATATGGTACCATTTGGGACGCTGACCCAATATTACAGTGCCATTTGGGACGCAGGACCAGTATTAAATTGTAAGTCTGTATGGCCTGAAGCGTATTACAGAATGAATTACGTGATTTCTCTAGCCAAAGAGAATACAGGGTGTTATTTCACATGTTCCTATACTCACAGCAGTGTGTATATTATTAATACTGTATGTAGTATTGATTTGTAAATGATTGTGCTGCCACAGTGTTAGTGTTCTGTTATACAGGTAAATGCCAAAATAAAGGAAACATAGTGTCAACATAGTGTTTTAATTGGGCGTTGAGCCAGAACAGTTTCAATACACCTTGGCATAGATTCTACAAGTGTCTGGACTCTATTGGAGGGATGCGATGCCATTCTTCCACGAGAAAATGCTGTCTCAGGCACCGCTCCAGAATCTCCTAGAAGTGTTCAGTTGGGTTGAGATTAGGTGACAGATGGTCATGGCATATGGTTTACATTGTTTTCATGCTATTAAACCATTCAGTGACCACTTGTGGATGGGGGCATTGTCATCCTATGGGGGCATAGCCATGGTAGCCAAAATAATGACCTGATCAGCATTTTTATACATGACCCTAAGCATGATGGGATGTTAATTACCTTTGGAATCACAGCTGTGTGGAAGCACCTGCTTTCAATATACTTTGTATCCCTCATTTACTCAAGTGTTTCCTTTATTTTGTCAGTTACCTGTAGTTGTAGAGCGAGGATGTGTGAAGTGAACAGCATTACCATGCACTGCTGCTGTTGAACGAGACCAGCAATACCATAGAGCACTTGTTCAATAAACAGTCAAGGACTTCATGTTGTTGTTCATGATGCACCACAACGATTCAGCTCCATGGAGAAAGGTGTAGAATTCCGGGAAATTCTCTACACCGCCAATGTGGGGGCCTCTAAAATGTTATCTAAAATTCCCCCAGGCCGACCGCGCCCATTGCCACGCCCACCTACTAAGCCCTTTTTTGCCCGAGGTAAAAACCCTGACTTCGACTATGTAGTTCAGGGCTAATGCTATGATTGAGAGACTGATTTAGTTATTGATATGTGGCCCACAATATATCTAGTCATGTCCATGGCACTATAAGACCTACAGTATGTGTTGCTATGATAATGGTGGCCATTGGACAGTCATACCCTGTATTACAGTGAGGGGTGATGCGCTGTCTAAACGGCCCTTGTCTGTCTCCGAATGTGAAAGCCAGAATACTGCAGCTAGGGGCCTAGTCTCCTCCCTCTTTCATTCCTCTTAGAGCTAGAACATCACCCATTGCCCTTTTTGTCCGCTTGGCAGAGAAGGAAAACAAATCTGCAGCTGTATAAATATACAGTGGAATTCATTTTTTAATTGCCTACAGTAGGTGCTTGCAAAACTACGGACCATCAGAACTTTCAATTTAACTGTGCAGCGCAAAATGAGTCTGCCAGGAGCTTCATGAAACCCAGAGGAGAAGTCAGCCATTTCCTCCACCCTGAGAACCATGACTGACTTCTGTCAACTCAATCATATTGTTGCAACAGGCGGAGTGTTAAATGGCACCCTATTGCCTATGTAGTGCACTACTTCTGACCAGGGACCTGGTCAAAAGTAGTGCCCTATATAGGGAATAGGGTTCCATTTGAGACGCAACCATACTTGTGCAACATAGTTGAAACATCATAGAGCTTTTTGTGGAGTTCATAGGCTTTGGTACTGTGTATTAGCCTACAGTATGGAACTGAAACATGGCTGGGCTCGTATGGGCTGCCTGATAAAAGGATTTATAGAGTGAGTGAAAGAAAATGATTTATGTTGAAATTACTCTGTTTGTTGTGCAGTAATTGTTATTTTGGTAGGGGTCCTATATTTATTGTATTGGCGGTACTGTAGCTGTAAGTTAAGAATATTCTCTCTCTGTGAGCTAGTCCTTCATGGTCCTCTGCCAAATTGCATAACCTCTCCTGGATATTGTGGTTGGTCCTACTTGCCCTCTCCGTCTGCCAAAGAAAATATTGTGCAAAGCCCAAACTTATCTCAGTAACCTTTTCCCACAATTGCTGTGTATATTTCACAAGGTCTTGAGTTCAAATTTGACATCTGGTATCATTTGTCATAACCTTGTAAGTCCTAAGCCCCCAAATAGACAGAAAATGCAATTATGTACTTGGCAACAACTGTGTTGGCCATAACAATGTAGTCTACTTTAGTGAGAACCACAGAGCACTGGGAGAGTTCTGCTATTTAAACAGCAACAAAGCGGTCACCCAACACTTTTTTGGTAAACAGCTGAGGAACTGGGCTGAAGTAATGTAACAACTCTCAAATTCATAGACCATCCATCAGATCAAAAATACCCCATGTCCAAAAAAGGATGTACCAATCCCTGTTTGCCCCTTTAATGTGTTCAAGAGCACTGGGCATGTTCTTTCATTGGTGTATATATCGTGAATGCCTCAAATGTGGTGTTCCATCACATGATGCAGTTTAAACTAGTGAATTCTCTCCTGTATCTGTATTGTGTTATCCCCCTCCAGGAGAATAGAGACCCTGGTTGTGGGATTTCATGTGATTTGATTCCCCTTCTCTGTGGCTGTTCTTATTGAATCTGCTCTATTATGTTCATTTAGGCCTGTAAGAAAAAGCCCTCGGAGCAAAGCAACATATAGGAGTGGTCACCCGAAGCATTATATGAAACAGCTAGCCAAGCAGCATCTGTGAGGAAGTCACAAATGGCACCCTATTCCCTATATAGTGTCTGGTCTAAAGTAGTGCACTAGTGACATTTGGGAAGTATAATGAGGTTCTGGGAGCCTGATAAGGCCCTACAGTGAGTAACATCACACCACGGGGGGTCACTTCAACCTTGATCCATCTGCTTAGCTTTGCAGATGAATAGAAAAGGCAGTTGAATGTGGGACCACTCGGTGGGGGGTGTGTGTGTGTGTGTGTTGGTGTGTGTGTGTGCGCGCCCGCATCAGAGGGCAATTCATTCCCACATAAAACGTGGGTAAACACACTGGTAATCCCCCTTTATTCAGACAGAGTGCTTTCAGATACCCAACAGGAGTCCCTCGAGTCTCTCTCTCTCACACACACACACACACACACACACGCCACAGATTCTACCACCTACGATGATGGGGAAAGAATGGGTGTTGTGGAAAACCAAACTGTTAAGAGAAACCGTGAAATCGGTAAGAATGTGTTGAGAGAAAGTCACTGTAGTTGAAATAGTGTTACTAAAACAGCAGGCTGAATAAGCTGTAGACACTACACACAAACCTCATCTGTCATTTCAAATGATACGTTCATGTGATAAACTAGAAGCGTTTGACCTCTAGCTAATGTCTTTATCTGCTGATTATCTATCAATCTGGTTTTTAGAAACGTTCCAAATGGCACCCTATTTCCAATATAGTGCACTACTTTTGCCGTGCCCTATGGGGTCTGGTCAAAAGTAGTGCAATATATAGGAAGTACGGGTGGCATTTGGGACGCAGACAGAATGTGTAGCTGATGCGCTCTCGGACCCGTTATTGTAATTAACGGTTTATTACAGAGTCGTTACTTTTTACTCAATAAACCATCGTGTGATGTATTAGGTCATATCAGTGACTGTTGTTTAAATATGTGGCTGTAGATTTTAACGATCAGCTACTATCATCTCCCATCTGCTCTTCTGTGACAGAGTCATCCCTTAGTTAATCTATAGGGGAGACATGCCATTCTGTTCCCTGCCTAATCCAGGGCTCCTTCCTGGCCACCAACCTCTGGGGAGGCAGGACTGGACTCTGTATGATTCTATAGAAATCCTGTCTAGGTTTGCAAAATCCCGCTTACTTTCCCAAAATGCCTAGGTTTTCCAGAAATCCTGGATGGAGGGTTTTAGATTTCCTGCTGATTCTCTCCTGATTCCGTAAATCTTACAACCTGGATTTAGAGAGAACCTGGGAATTTGGGAAAAGTTACTGGAATTGTGCAGCTCTAATCCTGTCTGAATGTGGGAGAGTATACCTCTATGGCCATTGCCTTCATCTCATTTGTCTTCACTGTTCTGGCAAGGTTGTTGGTGTTTTATACAGCTTAGTTCCAGTCCTAAAAAGGTTTTGATGCTCTTATTTACCTTGACAACGCAAAGGTTTAAAGCTGAAAGAAGGTTGTGTGAGTGGGAGTGGGATGGGTGAGAATGTCAATAGGTTGAATAAGTGTGATTAGTGGCAAATGGCACACTGTTCCCTATACAGTGCACTACTTCTGACCAGTAGTGGCACTATATAGGGAATAGGGTGCTATTTAGGATGCTGCCTGTGTCTCCTATCCTTCCCTACTAACATATGATACGCTCCTATCCTTCCCTACTAACATATGATACGCTCCTATCCTTCCCTACTAACATACGCTCCTATCCTTCCCTACTAACATATGATACGCTCCTATCCTTCCCTACTACCATATGATACGCTCCTATCCTTCCCTACTACCATATGATACGCTCCTATCCTTCCCTACTAACATATGATACGCTCCTATCCTTCCCTACTAACATATGATACGCTCCTATCCTTCCCTACTAACATATGATACGCTCCTATCCTTCCCTACTAACATATGATACGCTCCTATCCTTCCCTACTAACATATGATACGCTCCTATCCTTCCCTACTAACATATGATACGCTCCTATCCTTCCCTACTAACATATGATACGCTCCTATCCTTCCCTACTAACATATGATACGCTCCTATCCTTCCCTACTAACATATGATACGCTCCTATCCTTCCCTACTAACATACGCTCCTATCCTTCCCTACTAACATACGCTCCTATCCTTCCCTACTAACATACGCTCCTATCCTTCCCTACTAACATACGCTCCTATCCTTCCCTACTAACATACGCTCCTATCCTTCCCTACTAACATATGATACGCTCCTATCCTTCCCTACTAGCATATGATACGCTCCTATCCTTCCCTACTAACATACGATACGCTCCTATCCTTCCCTACTAACATATGATACGCTCCTATCCTTCCCTACTAACATATGATACGCTCCTATCCTTCCCTACCAACATATGATACGCTCCTATCCTTCCCTACTAACATATGATACGCTCCTATCCTTCCCTACTAACATACGATACGCTCCTATCCTTCCCTACTAACATATGATACGCTCCTATCCTTCCCTACCAACATATGATACGCTCCTATCCTTCCCTACTAACATACGCTCCTATCCTTCCCTACTACCATATGATACGCTCCTATCCTTCCCTACTAACATATGATACGCTCCTATCCTTCCCTACTAACATATGATACGCTCCTATCCTTCCCTACCAACATATGATACGCTCCTATCCTTCCCTACTATCATATGATACGCTCCTATCCTTCCCTACTAACATATGATACGCTCCTATCCTTCCCTACTAACATATGATACGCTCCTATCCTTCCCTACTAACATATGATACGCTCCTATCCTTCCCTACTAACATATGATACGCTCCTATCCTTCCCTACTAACATACGATACGCTCCTATCCTTCCCTACTACCATATGATACGCTCCTATCCTTCCCTACTAACATACGCTCCTATCCTTCCCTACTAACATACGCTCCTATCCTTCCCTACTAACATATGATACGCTCCTATCCTTCCCTACCAACATATGATACGCTCCTATCCTTCCCTACCAACATATGATACGCTCCTATCCTTCCCTACTAACATATGATACGCTCCTATCCTTCCCTACTAACATACGCTCCTATCCTTCCCTACTAACATATGATACGCTCCTATCCTTCCCTACTAACATACGCTCCTATCCTTCCCTACTAACATATGATACGCTCCTATCCTTCCCTACTAACATATGATACGCTCCTATCCTTCCCTACTAACATATGATACGCTCCTATCCTTCCCTACTAACATACGCTCCTATCCTTCCCTACTAACATACGCTCCTATCCTTCCCTACTAACATACGCTCCTATCCTTCCCTACTAACATATGATACGCTCCTATCCTTCCCTACTACCATATGATACGCTCCTATCCTTCCCTACTAACATATGATACGCTCCTATCCTTCCCTACCAACATATGATACGCTCCTATCCTTCCCTACCAACATATGATACGCTCCTATCCTTCCCTACTATCATATGATACGCTCCTATCCTTCCCTACTAACATATGATACGCTCCTATCCTTCCCTACTAACATATGATACGCTCCTATCCTTCCCTACTAACATACGCTCCTATCCTTCCCTACCAACATATGATACGCTCCTATCCTTCCCTACTAACATACGCTCCTATCCTTCCCTACTAACATATGATACGCTCCTATCCTTCCCTACTACCATATGATACGCTCCTATCCTTCCCTACTACCATATGATACGCTCCTATCCTTCCCTACTAACATATGATACGCTCCTATCCTTCCCTACTAACATACGCTCCTATCCTTCCCTACTAACATATGATACGCTCCTATCCTTCCCTACTAACATATGATACGCTCCTATCCTTCCCTACTAACATATGATACGCTCCTATCCTTCCCTACTAACATATGATACGCTCCTATCCTTCCCTACTAACATATGATACGCTCCTATCCTTCCCTACTAACATATGATACGCTCCTATCCTTCCCTACTAACATATGATACGCTCCTATCCTTCCCTACTAACATATGATACGCTCCTATCCTTCCCTACTAACATATGATACGCTCCTATCCTTCCCTACTAACATACGCTCCTATCCTTCCCTACTAACATATGATACGCTCCTATCCTTCCCTACCAACATATGATACGCTCCTATCCTTCCCTACTAACATATGATACGCTCCTATCCTTCCCTACTAACATACGATACGCTCCTATCCTTCCCTACTAACATATGATACGCTCCTATCCTTCCCTACCAACATATGATACGCTCCTATCCTTCCCTACTAACATACGCTCCTATCCTTCCCTACTACCATATGATACGCTCCTATCCTTCCCTACTAACATATGATACGCTCCTATCCTTCCCTACTAACATATGATATGCTCCTATCCTTCCCTACTACCATATGATACGCTCCTATCCTTCCCTACTAACATATGATACGCTCCTATCCTTCCCTACTACCATATGATACGCTCCTATCCTTCCCTACTAACATATGATACGCTCCTATCCTTCCCTACTAACATACGCTCCTATCCTTCCCTACTAACATATGATACGCTCCTATCCTTCCCTACTAACATATGATACGCTCCTATCCTTCCCTACTACCATATGATACGCTCCTATCCTTCCCTACTAACATATGATACGCTCCTATCCTTCCCTACTAACATACGCTCCTATCCTTCCCTACTAACATATGATACGCTCCTATCCTTCCCTACTAACATATGATACGCTCCTATCCTTCCCTACTAACATATGATACGCTCCTATCCTTCCCTACTAACATATGATACGCTCCTATTCTTCCCTACCAACATATGATACGCTCCTATCCTTCCCTACTAACATATGATACGCTCCTATCCTTCCCTACTAACATATGATACGCTCCTATCCTTCCCTACTAACATACGATACGCTCCTATCCTTCCCTACTAACATACGATACGCTCCTATCCTTCCCTACTAACATATGATACGCTCCTATCCTTCCCTACTAACATATGATACGCTCCTATCCTTCCCTACTAACATATGATACGCTCCTATCCTTCCCTACTAACATATGATACGCTCCTATCCTTCCCTACTAACATATGATACGCTCCTATCCTTCCCTACTAACATATGATACGCTCCTATCCTTCCCTACTAACATACGATACGCTCCTATCCTTCCCTACTAACATATGATACGCTCCTATCCTTCCCTACTACCATATGATACGCTCCTATCCTTCCCTACTAACATATGATACGCTCCTATCCTTCCCTACTAACATATGATACGCTCCTATCCTTCCCTACTAACATATGATACGCTCCTATCCTTCCCTACTAACATATGATACGCTCCTATCCTTCCCTACTAACATATGATACGCTCCTATCCTTCCCTACTAACATATGATACGCTCCTATCCTTCCCTACTAACATATGATACGCTCCTATCCTTCCCTACTAACATATGATAAGCCTCAAATCTGTTTACTGTATCTGTGTCTGTCTGTTTTCATGCTGGATCAGAATTACTCCTGTTTCTATCACACACAGTAATGTACAGTAAATCAGGTTCGAGCCCTCCAATAGGCTGCTGTTTAGTCAACCCTGAGAATGATCATGTTATAGGACTGGTGCTTTCAGTAATAGCCAGCTAAATTAGGACATTGCAGACAGCAATTTTTTGTATTATGTATTTAATCTAGACTTTAATGAAATGTATGGAATACTAAGATGAGTACAGTTTACCTAAATTATTTTATTATCCTAATGAAATGTAGGCTTAAGGGGTGGACGCTAAAGCCCCACTGAAACAAAATGATGGAATACCATTACAGTATGTATTCCCTCAAAGTGCCCGTGGATTTTCTAGCTTGTCATTTCATTTGAAGGCTGCTCCATTTGTGAACAATGTGGCTTACTGTTCAGTGCAGGACCCTACCCAGAGAGACAAAACTCCTCTGGGGGTTGGATAATGCATCTGAACCCAACAGACATCTGATTATCAAAGAACCTTTGGCTCGGTGTGGCGTGTACACACACACACACACACACAGCACAGAAAACGTGCTGGTCATTCAGGGACAGTTAGATGGCCGTCTGTGCTGCCCAGTGTTGACCATGTCTGATGTCTGGCAGAATGATGTAATCCTCTCTCCTCTCATATCTGGTTCCAGGCGGACGGAGTCCTTATTCGTGCAATAATAGGGGCTTCCCTCTGGGGTCACTGTCTGAAGGCTGATTCCACTGACACGCTAGGCTGGTGGAATAACAGCAATTTTATTACACTACTATGTTTATGTGTTTGAATCCACTTGTTTTTGATACATCCTAAAAAAAAAAATCTAAGCGGCTTCAACATTTGCATTTCCAACGTCCTAGCTGTTGTATCTGCTTCACACACACCTTTCTTTCATACCACTGGCCTCATTATGTACTTCTGACATTATTTCCTCTTGGCTCCATCACTTCTGGATCCATCCAGCTGAAAACACATTTGGTTTGAGTTCTCCTGTGGACTGCCTAGGTTCACTTCACACACCACCACTGACCATGTAACACTGAAGCCTGCCGACCCACATTTACACCAATCACCAGTCGTTGGTGTTTGGATGCTTTTTCTATCAATGTCTGCATCACCAAATGCTACCCTACTCCTCACCCTATTCCCTATGGGCACTGGTCAAAAGTAGTGCCCTATATAGGGAATAGGGTGCCAATTGAGATGGAACCGATGTGATATCAAAAAAGGTTCACTGCCCTCTCCTCCAGACCAGAGCATTAACTCCCCCTAAACTGGGACGTATTATGACATTAACACGTTGAGGAGAGGAAGGGAATTATAAACTATTTGATTGAAGACCTTTGAACTGTGGACTCCCGTTGCTAGACAACAGGGTCGCAGCCATAGTTTGAGTCTGCGCTTTGGAGCATGGACAGACAGCCCTTGGATGAGCCCTGTTCTGAAGGTCATCCTAACAAGATTATAGATTAAGTTGTCCAAATGGACAAGTTTTTAAAAATCACCCAAAAATCACTATCAAACAATCAGGCTATTCCGATTAGAATTAGATCAGAGTGTCCTCCGGATACGATGTGCTGCACACTGTCCCCCCCAATCTCTGTAGAGCGCATTGTATAACAACCAATCCTGCAAACTACGGTTGGAAAACCGTCTCTCAAGCTCTCAAAATATGCTAGGATTCTCCTCTATTCAATACTGGCCATGTAATTCTGACAAAGTAAACACAGGTATTATTAGATTCCTAACTCCTGTGCTGTCAATATCTCCTCCAGGAGATGGGTGTGCAGGCTTTTGCTCCAGCCCTGCTCGAACTCACCACATTGTAAAAAATCAGCTTCTCAACAGGACCTTGATAAGCTGACTAGTGTGTTTGAGCAGGGTTGGGTCAAAAGCCTGCACACCCAGTAGCTCTCCAGATGGAGGGTTGACGGATCATGTGTTTTATACAGTAGCCAATTAGTGCAGTATTTTACATTATGGGGGCCACACCGGCAGGAGATATAATACATGGGATCAGAGACCAGCAGCCTTACGTTGTCAATACCAGTGATAATAATGCATGTTATTTTGTGGTTTCTTGCATCATACAACACATTTTTCAGTCACCTTTTTGACCCATGGTGTTACAGACCATTACTTTTTTGGGACAAGTACCTTGAGCTTTTGGACAAGTAAAAAAAAAAAAGAAGCTGTCCTACTTGTCCAAAGGACAAGTGGCTAAAAAAGTTAATGTCAAGCCCTGCATTGTTTGCTTATCCCTGCCGCCCGCCCAGCCGTCAACGACACTGCATGAATGTGTTATTTGTGGTTGTTTTCCCTCTTCTCTCCAACATGCTGCGTAATCTTTCAAATGTTCTCAGTTTCCAACCGAGATACCTGGAGCGACAGGGAATTAGAAAATCTTGCTCGATTAAATCACTGGCTGACAGGCAGGCGGTGACAGTTTTGAAAGATCACCAGTGAGAGAAACCATTATTATGCCGTTCCTGCTTCGGCAGGAATCCCCCTTCATTCTCAATGCTTCTGGGACAATTGGAAATGAAAGAACACAACCAAATCTGAGTATGAAACACCAACTTTCATCAGCTACTGTTATCAGCTATTCCCTTTCAACTGGATGTGTTACCATGTTGGTATTCCCTCAGGAACGCAGGTAGGGAATACTGAAGCAAGGAAGTTCTGTGGTAGTTTCACTCAACTCATCTTTTCAAGTTTTTCTATTCAAACCTTCTGGTCTATACGTCAAAGCAGTACAAATGTTGGTTACTTTTCCACCAACAAACAATATAAAAAATGAATCTACTACACTTTTAATACCGCTAGTCTGTGACATTTATATATGGATTGAAGTGTATTCATTATTACAGTAGCTTCCGGGCTATTAAAATAAATACAATTTATCTCTGAAGTGTTCTGAGAAAATAATCACTGATGATAGGGCCTCTTTAAATGAACAGCCCGCCGAGTGTTTCCTCTCTCCCTCCACAACATGTGATGTCTTCTGCTGCCCCAGGCCTGGTAGATAATACCAGCTGTGCCATGATGCCTCACTCTGGGACGGGAAAGCATCTTTGTAAGATATTAGAGTTGACGACATTAGTAGCCTACATTGTATATCTTATTTAAATGGGACTGACCCATATTTAAATCACACCCGACTAGAGTATTGCATTGTTTCCTGCCGCCTGTACTTTACCCAATGGCTTGAATCCCATTTGCAGTGATACAACAGGAAACATTCATTTCCTGCACTGTAGGTTAACGCTGTCAGGATCTTTTGGCTAATGTTCTGATTCAATGCTCAAGGATACAATTTGCCCAACCTGACTATGGAACTGTAATTCTGAAATCTATCAGTATTTCTGGGCATGCTGCAACAATGATTGGCACACTGCTTGTACCAGTGTTGTGTATTATGTTGTGTGCTGGATGCTGGCACACAACATAATACACAACACTGGTACAAGCCGTGTGCCAATCATTGTAGCACGCCCAGAAATACTGATGATATAATTCAGAATTAGGTGGTCAGGTGATATCAGTGAAGCTGGGCAGCCAGAGTGAGATGGAGAAGAGCGCGCCATCTCAATTAGTCTTTCCACAATTCCTTACATCTGCCTTCTCAACCCTATTTGAAGAGAAGGTCCCTCCCGTCAGACCTTCTCCAATGCGTTTGAGGCGTCGGCGAGGAGAGAACATACAAGTAATTGAGGAAAGATGAATTTGAGAAAAAGCCAGGGAGGGCACTGTGTGTGGTGTCCCCTTACAGGAAATGAGGAGCAGATCTGTGATCCCAGGATAGCCTCCCTCCCACCCTAGCCTCAGGTTTAACCAGGCAGGGAAGAGGACTGTAGCGCTACAGCTGTCATCAGCAGTCGGACAATAAAAAAGCGTGAAGACTACAGCCAAAAGCGCATTAAAGAAGCATTTTTATTCCTCCAAGGATGTCTGAGTTTCCTCTTCACATCAGCAGTCAGAAAGCCAGCCCTGCATCTGGACCACACATTTAATTCACCCTCATCTTCCCAACTCCTGGCTGTGACAGAGAGAGAGAACAGTTTGATGGCATCAGTCTGAATATTACTCACTGGTGGAGTAGAAATGTGTCCCTTATCTCTGCCTCCAGAACCAAATCAGCTAAGACTGTCACAACTCCCTAAACCACATTACATTTCAAAAAGTGCTTTGTATTTGTAAAATGTTTTCCCCATTACCTTGGTCCCTAGTAAAAAAAAACAACATTTTACAGACTCAAATTTTGCTATTTGACTCAGACTGTCATTTGAATATTAATAGTTGAGGAAAATATTGGCGCTGAAGATATTATCTATCTTATTATAATTCACTGATTATTTAGTCCCCAAAAAATTCTGCGTAATGAAAACTCCCTCCCAAAGCAGCCTCTGTGCTATTTGGTGTGTTTCACTCACCACAGCAGAGCTGTGCAAAGCAATCAAGTCGAACTTGTGAAATTAGTTTTCAGGTTTACGCAGTGGAGATAATTCACATCAAGTTTTCTTCCAAATTGAAGTGTTTACGTGCGTGTGTCACTTTTCATCCAAACTGTATTGAAATGAAATGGCCCTGGTGGTAGTTTGCATTCACAGAGCCCTCCTCTAATGAATATAAGGCTGCGTCCCAAATGACTCCCTATATAGTGCATTGGGGTGCCATTTATGATGTAGCTGAAACTGTTGTGAGCTTAGGGGACCACCGTTTCACCCGCTCACTTCAGAGCAATTACTTTTGTTGCCCACACAAGTTCCCTCAAAAAGTTAGTACAAAAAGTCCCCTCTTTATTTAATTAAATGAGATGATTTAACTGAAAAGGCAATTTGGTTAATTTGGAGCTGAAGTCAGAGGATCTAAGGCCCAGTGGGTTTTCATTCACAAGATTGAATACATAAAAGAAGTGCATCTGGCGTAGCAAGCGGGTTTTGGATTTTGACTTGAAGAATGTTTGACTTGAATTTCCATGTATTGATATCTGACAGTCTAGTGCTTTCTTTTTGTGAGGCCATAGAAATTAGTTAGCACAAGGTTTTATGAAACTAGCATCTGCTGTTTGGAGATTGCTGAGGCAATAACTGTATAGGGCAAAACCCAATCACTCCTTTCAAAACCAATAATTTGCTATGCTAATCTGGTATTGTATAAAGTACAGCGCCTTCAGAAAGTATTCATACCCCTTGACTTCCACATTTTGTTACAGCCTCAATTGAAATGGATTAAGTCGTTTAAACAAATACCCCATAATGACGAAGTGAAAACATGTTTTTATTTTTACTATTTTCTACATTGTAGAATAATGAAGATATCATAACACATGGAATCATGTAGTAACCAAAAAAGTGTTATTCAAATAGCCACCCTTTGCCTTGATGACAGCTTGGCACACTCTTGGCATTCTCTCAACCAGCTTCATGAGGTAGTCACCTGGAATGCATTTCAATTAACAGGTATGCCTTGTTAAAAGTTGTGGGATTTCTTTCCTTAATACGTTTGAGCCAAACAGTTGTTGTGACAAGGTATGGGGGGTATACAGAAGATAGCCCTATTTGGTAAAAGACCAAGTCCATATTATGGCAAGAACAGCTCAAATAAGCAAAGAGAAACGACTGTCCATCATTACTTGAAGACATGAAGGTCAGTCAATACGGAACATTTCAAGAACTTTGAATGTTTCTTCAAGTGCAGTCGCAAAAACCATCAAGCGCTATGTGGACCACCACAGGAATGGAAGACCCAGAGTTACCTCTGCTGCAGAGGATAAGTTCATTAGACTTACCAGCCTCAGAAATTGCAGCCCAAATAAATGCTTCAGAGTTCAATTAACAGATGCATCTCAACATCAACTGTTCAGAGGAGACCTTGTGAATCAGGCCTTCATGATCGAATTGCTGCAAAGAAACCACTACTAAGTGACACCAATAATAAGAAGAGACTTGGTCCAAGAAACACGAGCAGTGGACATTAGACCGGTGGAAGTTTGTCCTTTGGTCTGGAGTCCAATTTGGAGATTTTTGGTTCCAACCGCCGTGTCTTTGAGTGACGTGGTGTGGGGTAACGGATGATCTCCGCATTAGTATTTCTCACCGTAAAGCATGGAGGTGTGGGGTTGCTTTGCTGTTGACAGTGTCTGTGATTTATTTAGAATTCAAGGCACACTTAACCAGCATGGCTACCACAGCATTCTGCTGCGATACACCATCCCATCTGGTTTGAGCTTAGTGGGAATATCATTTGTTTTTCAACAGGACAATGACCCAACACACCTCCAGGCTTTGTAAGGGCTATTTGACCAAGGAGAGACCTGG
Source organism: Salmo trutta (assembly GCF_901001165.1). Taxonomy (NCBI): domain Eukaryota; kingdom Metazoa; phylum Chordata; class Actinopteri; order Salmoniformes; family Salmonidae; genus Salmo; species Salmo trutta. Next base: position 25,811,034 of record NC_042987.1, read on the forward strand.
CCTCCACAATCCCCTGACCTCAACCATATTGAGATGGTTTGGGATGAGTCGGACCACAGAGTGAAGGAAAAGCAGCCAAGTGCTCAGCATATGTGGGAACTCCTTCAAGACTGTTGGAAAAGCATTCCAGGTGAAGCTGGTCATCAAGGCAAAGGGTGGCTATTTGAAGAATCTAAAATATATTTTGATTTGTTTAACACTTCTTTGGTTACTACAGTTTTGATGTCTTCACTATTATTCTACAATGTAGAAAATAGTTTAAAAAAAATAAACGCTTGAATGAGTAAGTGTTCTAAAACTTTTGACCTGTAGTGTATGGAACCATTTTAAAGTAACAGTTGGCCTCATGGTGAAATCCCTGATCGGTTTCTTTCCTCTCTGGCAACTGAGTTAGGAAGGATGCCTATCTTTGTAGTGACTGTGTATTGGTATTTTTTTCGGATCCTCATTAGCTGTTGCAAAAGCAGCAGCTACTCTTCCTGGGGTCCACACAAAACATGAAACATAATAGAGAATGACATAATACAGAACATCAATAGAGAAGGACAGAACTACATACATTTTTTGAAAAGGCATACGTAGCCTACATATCAGTGCATACACACAAACTATCTAGGTCAAATGGGGGAGAGGCGTTGTGCCGTGAGGTGTTACTTTATCTGTTTTTTAAAACCAGGTTTGCTGTTTATTTGAGCAATATGAGATGGAAGGAAGTTCTATGCAATAAGGGCTCTATATACGTAATACTGTATGCTGTGAATAGACTGAATAGACCCCTGGTGGCATGTCTGGTGGGATAAGTGTGTGTGTGTGTGTGTCAGAGCTGTGTCTAAGTTTACTATGCAAAGAGTCTCTCCTCAACTCTTAGCCAATAGAGACTGGCATACATAGTATTTATCATCCCTCTGATTACAGTTTAGATCAAAACGTGCCGCTCTGTTCTGGACCAGCTACAGCTTAACTAGGTCTTTCCTTGTCCACACGACTGGACAATAATCAAGATTAGACAAAACTAGAGCTTGCTTTTTGGAGTGTGGTGTCAAAAAAACAGAGCATCTCTATTCCTCTCCCCATCTTTACAACCATTGAATCATTTTTTTATTTCACCTTTATTTCACCAGGTAGGCCAGTAGAGAACAAGTTCTCATTTACAACTGTGACCTGGCCAAGATAACGCAAAGCAGTGTGACACAAACAATAGAGTTACACATGGAATAAACAAACGCACAGTCAATAACACAATAGAAAAGTCTATATACAGTGTGTGCAAATGAGGTAAGATTAGGGAGGTAAGGCAATAAATAGGCCGTAGTGGCGAAGTAATTACAATTTAGCAACTGGAGTGATAGATGTGCAGAAGATGAATGTGCAAGTAGAGATACTGGGGTGCAAAGGAGCAACAAACAAAATAACAATATGGGGATGAGGTAGTTGGATGGTGGTCTGTGTAGAGGTGCTGTGTACAGGTGCAATGTTCTGTAAGCTGCTCTGACAGCTGATGCTTAAAGTTAGTGAGGGAGATATGAGTCTCCAGCTTCAGTGATTTTTGCAACTTGTTCCAGTCATTGGCAGCAGAGAATTGGAAGGAAAGGCGGCCAAAGGAGGAATTGGCTTTGGGGGTGACCAGTGAAATATACCTGCTGGAGCGCATGCTATGGGTGGGTGCTGCTATGGTGACCAATGAGCTAAGGTGGGGCTTTACGTTGCAAAGACTTATAGATGACCTGGAGCCAGTGGGTTTGGCGACGAATATGAAGCGAGGGCCAGCCAACGAGAGCATAATGGTCGCAGTGGTGGGTAGTATATGGGGCTTTGGTGACAAAACGGATGGTACTGTGATAGACTGCATCCAATTTGCTGAGTAGAGTGTTGGAGGCTACTTTGTAAATGACATCACCGAAGTCAAGGATCGGTAGGATAGTCAGATTTACGAGGGTATGTTTGGCAGCATGAGTGAAGGATGCTTAGTTGCGAAATAGGAAGCTGATTCTAGATTTAATTTTGGATTGGAGATGCTTAATGTGAGTCTGGAAGGAGAGTTTACAGTCTAACCAGACACCTAGGTATTTGTAGTTGTCCATATATTCTAAGTCAGAACCATCCAGAGTAGTGATGCTGGACTGGCGGGCAGGTGCAGGCAGCGATCGGTTGAAGAGCATGCATTTATTTTCACTTGCATATAAGAGCAGTTGGAGGCCACGGAAGGAGAGTTGTATGGCATTGAAGCTCGTCTGAATGTTAGTTAACAGTGTCTAAAGAAGCACCAGAAGTATACAGAAGGATGACGTCTGAGTAGAGGTGGATCAGAGAATCACCAGCAGCAAGAGCGACATCATTGATATATACAGAGAAGAGTCGGTCCGATAATTGAACCCTGTGGCACCCCCATAGAGACTGCCAGAGGTTCGGACAACAGGCCTTCTGATTTGACACACTGAACTCTATTTGAGAAGTTGTTGGTGAACCAGGCGAGGCAGTCATTTGAGAAACCAAGGCTGTTGAGTCTACCCATAAGAATGTGGTGATTGACTATGATATCGTTTAGGACCTTGAGCGTGGCTGAGGTGCACCCATGACCAGCTCGGAAACCAGATTGCATAGCGGAGAAGGTACGGTGGGATTCAAAATGGTCGTGATCTGTTTAACTTGGCTTTCGAAAACCTTAGAAGGGTAGGATAGATATAGGTCTGTAACAGTTTGGGTCTAGTGTCTCCCCCTTTGAAGAGAGGGGTTGACCGTGGCAGCTTTCCAATCTTTGGTGATCTCAGACGATACCAAAGAGAAGTTGAACAGGCTAGTAATATGTTTTGACCATGACAGTTTACAGTCTAAGGTAATGCCAAGTAATTTAGTCTCCTCAAATTGTTCAACAGCCACACCATTCATTACCAGATTCAGCTGAGGTCTAGAACTTAAGGAATGAATTGTACCAAATACAATGCTCTTAGTTTTAGAGATGTTCAGGACCAGTTTATTACTGGCCACCCATTCCAAAACAGACTGCAACTCTTTAACGGTTTCAGTGACTTCATTAGCTGTGATTGCTGATGCATATATGGTTGAATCATCCTCATACATGGACACACATGCTTTGTTTAATGCTAGTGACAGGTCAATGGTAAAAATAGATAAGAGTATAGGGCCTAGAGAGCTGCCCTGTGGTACTTTACATGTTTGACATTAGATAAGCTTCCATTAAAGAAAACCCTCTGAGTTCTATTAGAAAGCTCTGTATCCATGATATGGCAGAGGTTGAAAAGCCATAGCACATATATTATTTTTCAACAACAGGTTCTGGTCAATAATATCAATCTTCTTATTATCAATTTCTTTCAACTAAAATCTGTTAATTTGTTTACAGGGAAATAGCATTGTATTTGGTCAAACACAAGTTTTCCCAACAGTTTGCAAAGAGCTGGCAGCAAGCTGATAGGTCTGCTGTTTGAACCAGTAAAGGACGCTTTACCACTCTTGGGTAGCGGAATTACTTTGGCTTCCCTCCAGGCCTGAGGACAAAGACTTTCCTCTAGGCTCAGATTAAAGATATGACAGATAGGAGTGGCTGTCGTCAGCTACCATCCTCAGTAGCTTTCCATCTAAGTTGTCAATGCCAGGAAGTTTGTCATTATTGATCGATAACAATCATTTTTCCACCTCTCCCACACTAACTTTACAAACTTCAAACTTGCACTGGTTTTCTTTAATTTGTGCTTTTATGCATGAATACAATTGCTCACTGTTCGTTGTTGGCATTTCCTGCCTAAGTTTGCTCACTTGGCCAATGAAATTATCATAAAAATAATTGGCAACATCAAATGGTTTTATGATGAATAAGCATCTGATTCGATGAAAGATGTAGTTGAATTTGTCTTTCTGCCCATAATTTCATTTAAAGAACACGTTTTTGTTCCATCATTCTTTATATCATTGATCATGGATTTGTAATAGTTTCTTCTTCTTTTTGTTGAGTTTAGTCACATAATTTCTCAATTTGCACTAAGTAAGCCAGTCAGATGTGCAGCTCCTGCTCCTTATTAGCCACTCCTTTTGCCCCATCTTTCAACCATAGTTTTTTAAATTCCTCATCAATCCATGGAGCCTCAACAATTTGAAATGTCAGATATACCAACCAAAGTGTAATTAATAACTTCACCATGCTCAAATGGATATTCAATGTCTGTGTTTTTTGGTGCTCTTCTTTGCGAGGCATTGGAAAACTCCCAGGTCTTTGTCATTATAAATCTGTGCTCCACTGAGGGACCTTACAGATAATTGTATGTGTGGGGTACAGAGATGATCATGTTAAACACTATTATTGCACACAGAGTGAGTGCATATTTCTACTCCTGAACTTTAGGCTTGCCATAACAAAGGGGTTTAATACTTAATGACTTTTTCAACAAAATTTTGAAAAAGCCAAGGGGTGTGAATACTTTCTGAAGGCACTGTATCCGACTAGTTCAAAGTCTGTTTAAGGAACCTTTTTTTTTACATTGAATCATTAAATGAATAAAACCATGACTAAGTCAGTGACACAACTGTTAAGCTGTGTGTCGAGTCGCTTGTAGTTTTCACAATGTCAACAGCACAAAAACTGATTTTTGAGAACTAGAAGTATTATGACCTTGGAGAAACATCACGTAAGGGATATGTGCACTGTGACCACTATCTGTTAGTAGTTATTCTACCACAGATTGAGTCTAGATCAGCAGTCACTGTCATACCCCAGCAGTTCCACAAAGGAAACCTAACATTAAAAAAACATTAAATTTCCAAGGTCTCTCAGATTGTGGGGCTATTAAGATGAATATCCATTTCCGTCTCACTGTTGAGAAGATCCAGACCCAGACCTGTCAGTTTTCACTGCAGAGGTCTGACTGCTGCTGTCGCAGGCAAGTGTGTGTCCATTTACATTTTAGTCATTTAGCAGACGCTCTTATCCAGAGCGACTTACAGTAGTGAATGCATACATTTCATACATTTTTTTTCCCCGTACTGGTCCCCCGTGGGAATCGAACCCACAACCCTGGCGTTGCAAACACCATGCTCTACCAACTGAGCCACACGGGACCAAATGGAACCATGTCCCTTATATAATGCACTAGTTTTGACCAGGGCTCAGTGAATCGGGTGCCATTTAGGACGCATCCCAGATCTCCTTCCACTGTGTTGGAGAGTAGGGATGTGAGGGTGACTGGTTGAGGACGGGCCCCCTGGTCCATTTCAGAGCAGAATACAGAGGTCCTATGATCGGTGGTTGGAAGAATTGGGAGAGCAGGGCCAGTGGTGATAGTTCTATCGGTTGTGGTCCAGGGTATTTTCCTGTCTCGTGTGTGTGTGTGTTGGAGAGTAGGGATGTGAGGGTGACTGGTTGAGGATGGGCCCCCTGGTCCATTTCAGAGCAGAATACAGAGGTCCTATGATCGGTGGTTGGAAGAATTGAGAGCCCATGAGGGGAGAGCAGGGCCAGTGGTGATAGTTCTATCGGTTGTAGTCCAGGGTATTTTCCTGTCTCGTGTGTGTGTGTGTGTGTGTGTGTGTGTGTGTGTGTGTGTGTGTGCATGCGTGTGTGTGCACGTGTGTAGTTGCAGGTTGTTGCATGGTTTTCCCCTTTTCTCTTTGATCCGTGATCAGTGAGACACAGGCTGGTGTAGGTGCATCAGTAGCTAAGAGGTACGGATGCTGATGTTACGTTCCTTTACAGAAGGATTTGTTGGGATGAAGAAACAGGACCTGTCTTAGATCCATCTGTAGCATGTACAGTAAGGGATGTGTTCCAAATGTCACCCTCGTCCTCATATCATGCACTACCTTTGACCAGGGCCCATCGGGTTGCCATTTGGGATGCTATTTAGATGTTCCAGGGGGGTTGTAGGGGAACGTATAACAGATGACACGTTGTCATGGTTATGGTTGGAGCCATTTAACTCCTTTGACAGTCAGCTTAAGGTTACAGAGCCACATCTAAGGAACGTAACTTCTCTTAGAACAGAGCTGAACCATTACCCCCCTGGCTTTGTAAAAACTGCCAAGCCTTGGTCACTTTTTCTTAATCTATCCCTGATGAAAGAGGAGAGAAGTGTGTGTGTGTGTGTGTGTGTGTGTGTGTGTGTGTGTGTGTGTGTGTGTGTGTGTGCGACAAAAGATGTATGGCCAGACCTATCCTCGATATTGGCTCTTTTGAAATGCACCCTATTCCCTATGGGTCCTGGTCAAACGTAGTGCACTATTTAGGGAATAGGGTGCCATTTGGAATGTAGACCCAGACTTATTGATTTAGTTTTTTTCCCCCCCTGAGTAATGGATGGCCACTGGCCCCCACCCCTATTCTGTTAGCACAAATAATGACTAATCAATATGCACTGGAGTCTTGGTGATCATCCTTTTAACACATGATTTATAGCACACCAGCACAGAGCAGTTAGTCACTCTACTACCAGCCAATCAATTTAGCCAATCAACTAAGGGGCCCTTCATCATATCCATTATTTAAGATGCTCCGTGGGTTTTTATTGGTCCATTTGCGATTCCATGGCTCGTATCCGGGCAGATGTGACCTCAGAGACACCTTCTGATTGGGGCATATTATTTCTCTATTCTCCTATATGATATGTGTGCTTATTGAATATTAACTTCTTGAGGCTACCTGGGACGTTAGCGTGCCACCTGTGGCGCACCCTATCAACAGCAGGTGCATTTCAAGAGCGGCAAATTTGAAACCAAATAAATGTACAAATTCAAATTTCTCAAACATACAACTAACTTACAGCCTTTGAAAGATAAACATCTTCTTAATCTAACCACGTTTACCGATTTCAAAAAGGTTTTACGGGGAAAGCATAAAGTTAGGTTATGTTAGGAGAGTACATTGACAATAGCTGTGTGCAATGCATTGTCGATTCAAAGACATGCCTCACCAAAACCATACAATCAGCTAAAATTATGCACTAACCTTTTACAATCTCCATCAGATGACACTCCTAGGACATTTTGTTAGACAATGCATGCATTTTTAGTTCTATCAAGTTCATATTTATATCTAAAAACAGTGTTTTACTATGGCGTTGATGTTCAGGAAATCGTTTCCCTCCAATACCGGCAGTCAAGTCATGACGACAAAATAATTAATTAATATTAGAAAACATTGCTAAAATATTATATTGTCATTCAAAGAATTATAGATTTACATCTCTTGAACGCAATGGACTTGTCAGATTTTAAATTAACCTTACTGGGAAATCACACTTTGCAATAATCTGAGCACTGCGCCAGAAAAATACGCATCGCGATACAGACTAACCGCCATGTTGGAGGAATCTAAAATCGAAAATACTATATAAATAATCCATTACCTTTGATTCTCTTCATCAGATGTCACTTCCAAAGAGTCCCAGGTCCATAACGAATGTATTTTTGTTCAAAAAAGCTCATCATTTATGTCGAAAAACCTCCGTGTTGTAGCGCATGATCTAAGCCAGCCGGACTTCACTTCACTTCAAGAACGGAAAAAATATATTTCCGTTCGTTCAAACATGTCAAACGTTGTATCGCATAAATCATTAGGGCCTTTTTTAACCAGAACATGAATAAAATTCAAGGCGGACCATTGGGTTTTCTTTTAAAACGTTTCGGAATGAGAGTACCCACCATCAAATCGCGCGCCAGGGTGAATGATGGACCATCACGTTCCATGGCTCTTATTCGGTCAGATCTCACTGTAGAACACTCAAAACACTTTGTAAAGGCTGGGGACATCTTGTGGAAGCAATAGGAAGTGCCAGAATATAATTCACCCCCTTTGTTTTTCAATGGCATAGGCTCAAAGTCAATTCAACACATCAGGTATCCACTTCCTGTCAGAATCTGTCTCAGGGTTTTGCCTGCCAAATGAGTTCTGTTATACTCACAGACACCATTCAAACAGTTTTTGAAACTTTAGGGTGTTTTCTATCCATATATAATAAGTATATGCATATTGTAGTTACTGGGTAGGTGTAGGAGGCAGTTTAAAATGGGCACATCTTTTTTCAAAAAATTCTCAATACTGCCCCCTATACCCTAACAGGTTAATAGCTCACTGTAGTCAGCAAGAGACTGCTAGAGACAGAGTGGTGTATCAATGTGTCCTTTTTCTGCTAAGTACCCATCAGTCACTGTCTGTTTATCTGTGTCTGAGTGATGCTGCAAATTGGACTGTATATGTATTCTCCCTCAGTCAGAGGCATATTATAGAGTGGGTGTGAGGGGGGTGACTGCGTCTCAGCCCCAAATGGCACCCTATTCCCTGTATAGTGCACTACCCTATGGGCCCTGGTCAAAAGGAGTGCACTACATAGGGAATAGGGTGTCATTTGAGACTCAATATCTGAGTGAATGAAGAGGATATGATACCTCTCCAGAGGGGTGTCCCAGTGACTTTATTGGCCTGCTCAAAGGGAACGGGGTCAGGCAGAGGGAGGCTACCCTGGCCTTCCCCTCTGGGCTCTGGTTCCATAGGCATATACAGGAAACCGCCATTAAAACCAAGCATTAGGAAATCGCCTCTGTGTGAATTGCCCAGTTTTTGCCCAGATGAAATATGTGTCTATGAAATGTAACCTACAACAGTGACTACTAATAGTTCAGTAAAACTGAACTGACAACGGAAAGAAACTTTGGTGGGTTTAGTTTTGTTATTGTGAGGTTTGTTTTATATCTCTTTAAGTTAACTTCATGTTTCTCATAGGCTGCGTTTACACAGGCAGCTCAATTCTGATCTTTTTTTCCCACTAATTGGTCTGGTCATTGGAATGCCTGTGTAAACGCAGCCATAGTGATTCTGGCCACTAATCTTTAATAAAAGAGAAGCTTACACCTTTTTATAACATAGTTTAGGACTTTAATACCATATGTATTAGGTGACTACTTTTCTGGATAATCCTTCCAGGAAGGAAAGGATTTGGGTGTGATTGAACAGCCATTGGCTTTACTAATCCTTAAAACCTTTATCATATCCCCCCCGGTTCCTTTCTTAGTGTTATTTGTGTGGGATTTGTGTCAATGTTGCCCTAAAGCTTAATGTCAATCGGAATAATAACACTTGTGTTGGTTCCCCCCCCCTTTCCCTTGTGGCTTTGCATGCTGCTTGGACTTGACAACTCAGTGAGACACAGAAGGTATTGTATGAGTACTGTAGTAGGATTGTATGAGTACTGTAGTAGGATTGTATGAGTACTGTAGTAGGAATGTATGAGTACTGTAGTAGGATTGTATGAGTACTGTAGTAGGATTGTATGAGTACTGTAGTAGTATATGAAGAGCATGTGTAGTGTGCTTTAGTTCCTTAGAGTTACTATACAATCCACTTCATGGAAGTAGTAATACTGCACATTTCCAGTTTTTGACTATTTCCTTAGTGTACCCTTTTCTGCCATACCCTGAAGGCTAGTGATGAGTGGATAAATAATAAGCCACTTGTGCATGCATCACTGATTTAATGTGTCTTACTAATGCATTATTGTGAATAGATATGAAATATCCAGGTATTCCGCGTAGATCAGGGGCATCTCTGAGTAGGAATGCTGATCTAAGATCCGGTCCTCCCTGTCCATATAATTGTATTCATTATGATCTAAAAGGCAAAAAATGAACCTAGATCAGCACTCCTACTCTGAGAGAGTTTTAGGAATACAGACCCTGGGAAATAAACGGATGTGTTATGCTATGTTCTGTAATGTTAGTTGTATTGTTTTGCTGCTGTCTTATGTGGGTGGGTGGTCCCTTAGGTGTTGGAAGCTGACAGCTCAATAATGAGGAGTAATGGGAGTGATCACGAGAGAGGGAAGGAGGGAGAGCGAGAGGGATGGGGTTGTATGTTCCAGGGGTTTCCTGTGGGCCCTGGTCATAAGTAGTGGACTACATAGGGAATCGGGTCCCATTTGGGATGCTGTCTGGGGCCTGGGCTGTGATCCCTGGGCAGGGGGCCTGGGCTGTGATCCCTGGGCAGGGGGCCTGGGCTGTGAACCCTGGGCAGGGGGCCTGGGCTGTGAACCCTGGGCAGGGGGCCTGGGCTGTGAACCCTGGGCAGGGGGCCTGGGCTGTGAACCCTGGGCAGGGGGCCTGGGCAGGGGGCCTGGTTGGCCTGTGACTTATGCCTGGCCCAGTGTCAGCGTTACAGGCCTAACCTAGTGAGGTTACCACCTCCAGGTCCATACCAGGCTGGTCTGTCTGTACTTCAAATGCCCTGGACCAAATGGTACCCTATTTCCTACATATTCCCCCTATGGGCTCTGGTCAAAGTAGTGTATATAAAGGGAATAGGGTGCCATTGGGGACGCAGAGAGATGTAATGACAGTGGGTCCTTTGAAAGTGTCACACTTAAGAGCACCACAGAAGCTCCTCATAGTAAGGGTGTTATTTATGGGACCTGTGTGCTGTATGAAACAGGCCTGTGTCAGCAGCTGCCCTGAACAGCCTCCATGGGTTAGTCATACTATTCCCCATCCTCCCATTTACTGACCCTTCCTCATCCCTTCACCCCAGCCCTGACTCCACCAACCCTCTCTCTCATCTATTCTCCATCTCCCCTCCCTCTCTCTCTCTCAGCCTTAGTCTCTTCCTTCAAACTCTCTCTATTCACTCCAACCTTCCCTCCACTGACCCTCTCTCCCCCACCCCAGACCTACCTTCACTGACCCCCTTTCTCCTGCTACCCCCAACACCCCAGCCCTACCTTCACTGACCCCATTTCTCCCCTCCTCCCTCTCTCCTGCTACCCCCAACATCCCAGCCCTACCTTCACTGACCCCCTTTCTCCCCTCCTCCCTCTCTCCTGCTACCCCCAACATCCCAGACCTACCTTCACTGACCCCCTTTCTCCTGCTACCCCCAACATCCCAGCCCTACCTTCACTGACCCCCTTTCTCCTGCTACCCCCAACATCCCAGCCCTACCTTCACTGACCCCCTTTCTCCCGCTACCCCCAACACCCCAGCCCTACCTTCACTGACCCCCTTTCTCCCGCTACCCCCAACACCCCAGCCCTACCTTCACTGACCCCCTTTCTCCTGCTACCCCCAACATCCCAGCCCTACCTTCACTGACCCCCTTTCTCCCGCTACCCCCAACACCCCAGCCCTACCTTCACTGACCCCCTTTCTCCTGCTACCCCCAACACCCCAGCCCTACCTTCACTGACCCCCTTTCTCCTGCTACCCCCAACATCCCAGCCCTACCTTCACTGACCCCCTTTCTCCCGCTACCCCCAACACCCCAGCCCTACCTTCACTGACCCCCTTTCTCCTGCTACCCCCAACATCCCAGCCCTACCTTCACTGACCCCCTTTCTCCTGCTACCCCCAACACCCCAGACCTACCTTCACTGACCCCCTTTCTCCTGCTACCCCCAACACCCCAGCCCTACCTTCACTGACCCCCTTTCTCCTGCTACCCCCAACATCCCAGCCCTACCTTCACTGACCCCCTTTCTCCCGCTACCCCCAACACCCCAGCCCTACCTTCACTGACCCCCTTTCTCCTGCTACCCCCAACACCCCAGCCCTACCTTCACTGACCCCCTTTCTCCCGCTACCCCCAACACCCCAGCCCTACCTTCACTGACCCCCTTTCTCCTGCTACCCCCAACACCCCAGCCCTACCTTCACTGACCCCCTTTCTCCTGCTACCCCCAACATCCCAGCCCTACCTTCACTGACCCCCTTTCTCCTGCTACCCCCAACACCCCAGACCTACCTTCACTGACCCCCTTTCTCCTGCTACCCCCAACACCCCAGCCCTACCTTCAGAAGGGAGTCCTGTCAGGCCTCTTTTCTGTCGGGTTGTCTGGAGAGTTTTGAACCGTGGAGACGTGACGTGTGTCTGCCAAAAATTTTAATAACCTGACATGATTTCTAGAGATTTCCAGTCGTGGTCTTTGATGCTCTGCACTTGTCTCATCTCGTGTCTGTCTGGTGGGCTTTGAGTCCAGGCACGCACGCACACACCGCCTAGCCCTTTGACCTTTCAGATACAGAACAGCTGTGCTCAGGCCTAGTTTGGAGATATTTTTTAGAGGGGTCATAGAGGTGAGTCTGTGAAAAGACCAGGGAAGGTTTTTGGTTGGCTATGTTCTTAATTTATCCCCTACCCTTTCAAGGTGGTGGTGTGATAGCTAGGCCTATCCTATACCTAGTTGACCTATTAACCTACATTTAGAGGACTGTTCAAATAAGATGTCCCATCATGTTGCTTTTAACATATTGCTAAGCAAATGCATCTCTATGGGTACTATATATTGCTCCTACAGTAGGACAGCCATGTCTGCTGGACAAGTATAGAATACTGTAATACATGGTTTACGTCGGGAGGGGTATCTTTGTGCAGAACATCTGTACAGGCAAAGAAGCAGTCAAACCCAGAATGAACAGCATAATGAACCTTATGGCATTGGGTTGGAAGAACCAAGGCCCTATCTCTCGACACAGCAGCACAGAGAGCAGAGCATTCCGTCTTATGGCAGTCCCTGTGGGTCAGCACAATGAGAGAATAGAATGGCAGCGTTGCCTTTAAAGACAGGAAGGAGACTGGTGTGGGGGAGGAAACTGCTCTACCCTACTGATGTGGTGGGTATTTTGATGGCCTCCTTTTGAAATATTTGTCTTGAGAAACTAAGGCAGGAAAGTCTTTGTGCTGCGTCCTGGGAAGAGAGATTAAGCCTGGTTCAGTCCTCAGCACCTGGTTTCCCCTCTAGGCCAAGGAGAGGGTGCCTAGGATATCCTCAAGCCAAGCACTGCTCCTGGATCGAAGCTCTCTGCTCTGGTGGGATATGCAGGAACTATGTCCAAAATGGCACCCTATTTCAGTATGGGGCCCTGGTCAAAAGAAGCTTACTATATAGGGAATAGGGTGCCATTTGGGACTACATCTGTTCGCTGTCTGTTTTAGACTAGATGTTCATATGTGTTGTGTTTGATCTAATACAGACAGTTCCTTAGTGATCTCTAAGCTTCAGAAATGATCAAAATCACCCCATGAGCCCTTGTCCAAAAAATGTAACTAATGTTTTGTCCCATACACCTGATAGGTGCAGTGAAATGTTTTGCTTCACAGGGTCAGCCATAGTAGTATGGGGCCCCTTGAGAAAATGTGGGTTTAGTGCCCTGCTCAAGGGAACATCGACAGATTTCGGGTATTCGAACCAGCCACCTTTTGGTTGCTGGTCCAACGCTTTAACCGCTAGGCTACCTGCCGCCCTAAATAAAGTGAATAGGTTGCCAATTGGGATGCAGACATTGTGAGAGAGCCAGTTGCCTCATTTCCCCTTGGAGTGTCCTAAGCAGGATGTTCTATTGAAGATTGTCCTCTTTCCTTCCCCCTAGCAAATCACATTTAATTCATTTTTGGTCATGTTTTCATTTGATAAATGTGTGTTGGATATTGTGTGAACGTGGGGTGTGTGAACGTGGGGTACACTGAATATTCCAATGGTTTACGTCTCAAATTCCCTGCTGTAGTGCCCTGGTCAAAGGTATAGGGAATAGGGTGCCATTTGGGTCAGATCCATAGTGTGTTTCCCTGCAATGCCCTCATAAAATTGACACCCTAGTCAGAATGTGTATCTTCAAAGTGTTAGGAAAGTCCATGTTTCCAATAAACTCATGGGAACCTACACCAGGGTGAATTGAATACAGACGTTGTTTTTGTTCTTGCTTGTAGCTGTAGATAATCCATCTAAAACAGCAGGCACAGCTAGGCTTTACTTTGGTTGTCTCAAATGGCACCCTATTAGCTATATAGTGCACTACTTTTTGGCCAGAGCCAGGAAATAGGGGGCCGTTTGGGACGAAGTCTGACTCTGAACTGTTCCTGTGGCATGCTGGACATACATTACCATAGCAATCATACAGCATCAAAATATGAATTTTCCAAAAACTCACTGCACTCCCAGAACAAAGACCTTGCCTACTTTTCTACCTCCATTTTCACCTCAGTGAGAAGTCCTAGGATGCTACCCAAATGGCACCCTTATTCCCTAGATAGTGCACTAGTTTTAACCAGACCCCATAGGGCTCTGGTCAGAAGTAGTGCACTCTAATAGGGAATAGGGTGCCATTTGGGATGCTGTCCTAAACAGAGCAGGCCCTGCCTGCTTCGTGATGATAATGGCCTCTAATTTGACTAAATTGTGATTTTTATCAGATGCTAGCCAGGCTTCCTCCAACTCCACAGACATTAAAGCCTCTGAAATGGGAACTATTACCTCGAAAGTGCCATCAGTCACTCCCAGTGTTTTGGACAGAGAAACACAAAAGCCATACGCCTGCTCAGATCCAGCTTAGAAATTGGACAGCTCCAATTCCGTTTCCCCCCTTCTACCAACCGCATACTGAAGTTATCAGTGGGCATTAGAATTATACCATCAGTCAGGGCCTTTCCCCATCCCATTCCAGAATTCACATTATAATTATATTTATCCTCCGTCGTCGCTTATTTCACTTTGGCTTCTGTCGCCTTAGCCCAGCCACGGGCGTCTTATCTGTTTCCTGTTGCTGCTTTGGAAAGGGTTCTCTTTCATTGCATAGTATTGATGACTGAAATCCGCTTTTCATTTATGTGAGTAATGTGTCCCTTATTCAGAGTATATCCAGATATGCTTCAGCTAAAGCTCAGATCATGATGGATAGCTAACGCTGGCTTCATACCCTGACTGTGGATCCTCTTCCTTTGACTGTCTGACCCTGCCGCTTGGAATGTTCACGTTGAGTGTCCACTTGGGATGTCCACCTGACCTGATCACCTATTGACTTGTCCATTGAGTCCTATATGCAGTCCATGATCCAGTGGAAGAAACATAAGTGCATGCCCCTGTACCCATAGTCATTTACTAAATGACCTGCAAGTAACACCTTCTAACTGACTAGTGATCCTCTCTCTCCTCTCTCGCTCCTCTCTCTCTCTCGCTCCTCTCTCTCTCTCGCTCCTCTCTCTCTCTCTCGCTCCTCTCTCTCTCTCGCTCCTCTCGCTCCTCTCTCTCTCTCGCTCCTCTCTCTCGCTCCTCTCTCTCGCTCCTCTCTCTCGCTCCTCTCTCTCCTCTCTCGCTCCTCTCTCTCTCTCGCTCCTCTCTCTCTCTCGCTCCTCTCTCTCTCTCGCTCCTCTCTCTCTCTCGCTCCTCTCTCTCTCTCGCTCCTCTCTCTCTCTCGCTCCTCTCTCTCTCTCGCTCCTCTCTCTCTCTCGCTCCTCTCTCTCTCTCGCTCCTCTCGCTCCTCTCTCTCGCTCCTCTCTCTCGCTCCTCTCTCTCTCGCTCCTCTCGCTCCTCTCTCTCGCTCCTCTCTCTCGCTCCTCTCTCTCTCGCTCCTCTCTCTCTTGCTCCTCTCTCTCTCTCGCTCCTCTCTCTCGCTCCTCTCGCTCCTCTCGCTCCTCTCGCTCCTCTCTCTCTCTCGCTCCTCTCTCTCTCTCGCTCCTCTCTCTCGCTCCTCTCTCTCGCTCCTCTCTCTCGCTCCTCTTTCTCGCTCCTCTCTCTCGCTCCTCTTTCTCGCTCCTCTCTCTCGCTCCTCTCTCTCTCTCTCGCTCTCACACTCTCTCTCTCTCTCTCTCTCGCTTGCTCTCTCTCTTGGGAATAGGGTGGCATTTGAAATGCAGATGGTGTGGTGTTCTCCTGAATCATATGGAGTGGTCAGTGTATGGTGTAGGGCATTAGAGCCCTCCTTTACTCCTCTCTGGACATGGTGAAAGAATCAGCCTGCTGATTGAGGGTCATTTCCAGTCTGAACAGTCCACCCATACTGTATGCTGCTCCCTCCAGCTGCTGAATAACCTGAAGCTGGACTTGGCCCATAGACTACGTAAATGGAATCTCATTCTTTGACCTAAATGGATTTACAGTATCTGATTAACTGAAAAAAGACCTGGGTAGAACGGTGGAATATTGTATGACAACGGGCGAGTATTGTATGACAACGGGCGAGTATTGTATGACAACGGGCGAGTATTGTATGACAACGGGCGAGTATTCCATTGGGACTCACTGTGGGGTTTGGTGGTTATCTACCTCATCAGAGAATAATCAGAATGTGAATTTCTAATAAAATCACTGAGTTAATGCTTAATTAAAAATCACAATTTTAATTAAACATTTAATTAAACAGATAAATTCTCTGGGATTTATACCCGGAGACGTGACTGTTTTGCGAACTACAATACGGGTATTGAATAAACATTTGCTGATGTAGTTACTGATATACCCGGCTGATGAGGAAACCAGTGTAGGTCCCAAAGAGATGTCATCTCCCAGCCCAAACCAAAGCCAGCAGCAGCTGTAGTTGTTGGTTGAAAAAATGTTATCAGATTCACGGAGGGAAGCACATCATCTCACAAAGACAACACAGCAGCTGGTAGCTAGCTAGAGCCTCTCTCCACAGTGAAAAATGAGGCTAGCTGTTAAAGCTGATCATCCAGTTGTATTGATTGAGAGCTACTCAAAACATCTACTGAGATACTCACTGACTGCTGCTCAGTATGTTGTAGTCGGGTGCCTGGCTACAACTTTCTGGTTTTCATCCTCCTAATCAGGGACTAATTCAGACCTGGGACACCAGATGAGTACAATTAACTACCAGGTAGAAACAAAAACCAGAAGTGTTTCTCCAGGACCGGAATTGAACAGACCCGTTTTAGATGCTACATGTGCCTCTGTCTGTGTTCTACATGATGTCGCTAAAAATGTCATTTTTGACATTCATTAGGTCTCAGTTTACAACCTGGGATTAAAGGTCATCTCAGGATTATCTGGGATTAACAGTGATCAAATTGCATTGATTCTTCATTTGCATTAGAGGCTGATCAATACAAGTCATCACACACAGGCTTGGACTTGTAATTCAATCAAATGCATGACATTTGAGGTAGAAACCCGGATCATACTGTGTCTGGTCTAGTTTGTTCTTCAGTGAGAGGAAAGTAGACATCTTTATTTTGATCTACAGTGTATCTATTTACTCAGGGGGTCAGAGGACCTAAGGCTAATGGATTCACCTACTGTCTATGACCCCGGGCCAAATTAGACTCTATATGCATGTTCCAAACTTTCTCAGACACGACTCAAAACACACACTCTCCTCAAAGGGCAGTGCCTCTGGCCAAGAGCCAACACACACTGCCAGCTCTGTCTATGTACATCGGAACAAACACGGAGAGGGCTTACTCACAAGGATGAAACATTATGTGCATTCCAAATGGCATCCTTTTCCTTATATAGTGTCCATTGGGCTCTGGTCGAAAAGTAGTACACTATATAGGGAATAGGGGGCCATTTGGGATATAGGCTCTGCAGACATTGGCAGAACTACCAACCAGCTCCACAGCAGCTCCTTCAAAGATTCAAGGGAGGACAATTTCATCCCAACAACACAAATCAGGAATTCATAAATCAAAGTGATTAATTATGTACTACATTTAGAATTTTGTGTTTATTTACTCAACTGTATTAAATCAGGACATGACAGAACGTCATCTTTTGCTTCATCACCTCTCATGTCATGGGGCCAGTTTTGACCAGTGTAGGCAGTCAATGTAAATAAGAATTTGTTCTTAACTGACTTGCCTAGATAAATGAAGGTGAAATAAAAAATAAAATATATATAAATATAACAGAATCCTTATTTCACCGGACTGAATGTTTCAGTCCAGTGAAATAAGGATTCTGTTGCATTTATACTGAACAAAAATATAAAAGCAACATGCAACAATTTCAAAGATTTGAGTGAGTTACAGTTCATATAAGGAAATCAATCAATTGAAATAAATTCATTAGGCCCTAATCTGTGGATTTCACATGACTGGGAATACAGATACATATGGATCTGTTGGTCACAGATACCTTAAAAAAGGTAGGGGTGTGGATCAGAAAACCAGTCAGTATCTGATGTGACCACCATTTGCCTCATGCAGCGCAACACATCTCCTTCGCTTAGAGTTGATCAGGCTGTTGATTGGGGCCTGTGGAGTGTTGTCCAACTCCTCTTCAATGGCTGTGTGAAGTTGCTGGATATTAGCGGGAACTGGAACACGCTCTCCTACACATCAATACAGAGCATCCCAAACATGTTCAATTGGTGACACGTCTGGTGAGTATGCAGGCCATGACAGAACTGGGACATTTTCAGTTTCTAGGAATTGTGTACAGATCCTTGTGACATGGGGCCGTGCATTATGCTGAAACATGAGGTGATGGCGGTGGATGAATGGCACAACAATGGGCCTCAGGATCTCGTCACGGTATCTCTGTGCATTCAAATTGCCATCGATAAATGCAATGGGGCACTCTGTTCACAACGTTGACGTCAGCAAGCCACTCGCCCACACGACGCAATACATGCTGTCTGCCATCTGCCCAGTACAGTTGATTCATCTGTGAAGGGCACACTAATCCAGCATCAGTGGCCATCGAAGGTGAGCATTTGCCCACTCAAGTCGGTTACGACGCAGAACTGCAGTCAGGTTAAGACCTTGGTGAGGACGATGAGCATTCCGATGAGCTTCCCTGAGACGGTTTCTGGCAGTTTGTTCAGAAATTCTTTGGTTGGTTGTGCAAACCCACAGTTTCATCAGCTGTCCGGGTGGCTGGTCTCAGACAATACTGCAGGTGAAGAAGGCAGATGTGGAGGTCCTGGGCTGGCGTGGTTATATGTGGTCTGCGGTTGTGAGGCCGGTTGGACGTACTGCCAAATTCTCTAAAACGACATTGGTGGCGGCGGCTTATGGTAGAGAAATGAACATTCAATGCATTCCTGCAGTCAGCATGCCAATTGCGTGCTCCCTCAATTTGAGACATCTGTGGTATTGTGTTGTGACAAAACTGCACATTTTAGTGACCTTTTATTGTCAGTTGCACCTGTGTTATGATCATGCTGTTTAATCAGCTTCATGATATGCCACACCTGTCAGGTGGATGGATTATCTTGGAAAAGGAGAAATGCTCACTGACAGGGACGTCAACAAATTTGTACACTATTTGAGCGAAATTAGCTTTTTTTTCTGGGATCTTTTATTTCAGCTCGTGAAACATGGGACCAACACTTTACATGTTGTGTTTATATTTTTGTTCAGTGTGATTAAGAAATGGCAAAACAAAACAATGGATACAGAACAAAACAATGATCCAAAACGCATGTAAATGTCCAACGGTAGCCATACACAGCCAAGCTTTCCCTTGCTCCAATAGCACTATGTTAAAGTAATAGCCATTCCATGGAATGCAACCACATGTGGAACATCCTCCACAGTAAACATTGGAATCCACAGACATAATGGATTAAATTTAATTGGCTTTTCAGTTTTACAATGTAGCCATATATTTCCAGAGACACTGCTGTCAGTAGAGACTGTAATGCGATATTTGCCCGATATTTACTCACACTAAATTGTACTGTTATGGAGAGAGATGGTTTTTGATTTCAAAGTATGGCGCCACCAGTAGTAATAATGCGTGTGACATGGTTTAGGCCTGCTTTTAATTTCTGGACAATTTCATGCTTTACAAACCAATATATCAATTGTGTACTAGGTTACAACCAGCAAATACATTGAACTGCTTGTCCTCCTTTTTGTAACAGTCCCTCCTTTTACTAGGAAGGGAGCTTTCTAAGCATGCCTTGCTATCTGTCATATCTTGCTGTACCATACAGACAGTTCATCTCATGTGTGAATCATTGTACTTTATAACTTCTGTTTCAACAAAGCCAGACAATAGTGAAGTATCTAGGCCTCCTGCAAAATCCTTCATAGAACAGTAGCCTTCAGGCACTAGGAATCTGTTACACATCACTACATAAATACACTGAAAGCACAGACGACATTCAAAATGATCATGTGAATACTGTATTAAGTGTTCATCCCCTAGTCTGCACCATCACAGAGCTCTGACATAATGTCCTGCAGTCAAGGCCATGATCGACTGGTGAGATGTCATGTGTGATGGCTGGCTATGAGGGGGTCGTAACAGAGAGATAAAGGCTGTGTCCCAAATTGCATTATATTCCCTTTATAGTGCACTAATTTTGAACATGGCCCATAGAGAAAAAGTAGCTACAGACTGCTGTATCGGTCTGCTTTTTATTATTTTTTCAGATTTTTCAGTGGGTGCTACAGCACACCTGGCACCTGGCTACTTCCTGCGGCTATGGCCTCCATACATCACGTCAAATCAGTCAATGGATCAATCACGGCTGTCAGAAAGAGCACTTACTGAAATATATCTACAGACCCAAAATATGGTTATGAACCCACCAAACATAACTAAAGCTCTGATCGAGGGCCAATCATAATCGCCATGCACTTCACAGCTGATCGAAAGGATTACATTTATTAAATGAACTGTATAACCTGCAACAACTTTAAGGATTTTAGGTAACCATGTTTTTCCTTTTCTAATTTCATTAGAGAAATCGTCAACATCACCAACTTGTCTCTTTAAGGCCGTTAACTTGTAAGGGTGCTGTAACATGTCATAGAGAGAGCAAAATACAGAACTGGGCTGCTTGTGTAAATGCAGCCTTTGAGATGTGTTCTCTTCCTCTCAGCTTAAAGGGGCAGTGCAGTTGAAAAATTTCTTTAAAAAAATATATATATAGTTCCACACTATAATGCCAAAATAATACTCTGAAATCGATAAAAAATTATAATAATGCCCTTTTTGTGTAAGATGTTTGGAAAAAAATAGCTGGAATTTCAGCCTGTTCAGGTGGAATGTAGCATTTGTCCCACATGACGTCAGAATGTGATCTGATTAAAATAGACCAATGACTGTTCATTCTTAGGTTGGGAACCCCGGCTCTAGACCATCTTATCAGCCAACCAGGGCTGTGTATGTAAATCTTCACATTTGTTTCCTAACGCCCACTTGATCAGACTGAGCATTTCAAGGGCCAATGGAAGCTCAGGGAAATAAATGAGTTATTTTCATTATACATAAACACAGTGAATTTAGACATACAGTGACGATTTAAAAATACAATTACAAATATTGCATGGGGGCTTTAAACAGAAATGCTACTAGTGCTTTCCCCTTAAACCAACAGCACACCACTCGCCATAAGGGTGTTCATCACAACAAAAACGCTCTCCATCCCAATGATCATATAATCATGTGTGACTCCTTTTGTCTAGTTTTATTTTATTTATTTATCCAGGGAAGCCACATTTAGTTGAACTATTTATTCCAAATGAGCCCTGGCTAAGAAAGCAGGATACATTTATTTACTCAACACAATATAGACTAAAACAACATGAGTCAGTGCAGTGGTCTAGTAAAAATAGTGCAGAGAAAGGCTGGCTGGTGACATTGTCAGAACAGCAGCTGGCTTTTACAGCCTGGGATTGAACAGGGATGAACTGCTCATTCAGAGATGGATTCGTAAAGCCTCAATCATTCCCAGTGGTACTCTTCTCTTCCCTCTGGAGTCCAGCAAGAACGCTGGTCTCCAACCCCCATATTAATATGACCAGAATGGGTGTTTTCCATTTATGCTGTGTACCAATCGATCTGTGAGGTGCTCCTGTTGTGTCCTGAGGCTGGGAAGGAAAAGGAGCTCTGAAAGAGGCCATTCAGATGTAACCCAGGGGATCAGGAGCCTTTGGATTAGCTGCTACTGTTACTGTATGTTCTACTGTAGGGGGTTCTCCTATAGACAGCCTTTGGATCAGCTGCTACTGTTACTGTACGTTCTACTGTAGGGGGTTCTCCTATAGACAGCCTTTGGATCAGCTGCTACTGTTACTGTACGTTCTACTGTAGGGGGTTCTCCTATAGACAGCCTTTGGATCAGCTGCTACTGTTACTGTACGTTCTACTGTAGGGGGTTCTCCTATAGACAGCCTTTGGATCAGCTGCTACTGTTACTGTACGTTCTACTGTAGGGGGTTCTCCTATAGACAGCCTTTGGATCAGCTGCTACTGTTACTGTACGTTCTACTGTAGGGGGTTCTCCTATAGACAGCCTTTGGATCAGCTGCTACTGTTACTGTACGTTCTACTGTAGGGGGTTCTCCTATAGACAGCCTTTGGATCAGCTGCTACTGTTACTGTACGTTCTACTGTAGGGGGTTCTCCTATAGACAGCCTTTGGATCAGCTGCTACTGTTACTGTACGTTCTACTGTAGGGGGTTCTCCTATAGACAGCCTTTGGATCAGCTGCTACTGTTACTGTACGTTCTACTGTAGGGGGTTCCCCTATAGACAGCCTTTGGATCAGCTGCTACTGTTACTGTACGTTCTACTGTAGGGGGTTCTCCTATAGACAGCCTTTGGATCAGCTGCTACTGTTACTGTACGTTCTACTGTAGGGGGTTCCCCTATAGACAGCCTTTGATTTGGGGTGGGATAATTAGTAGGGACTGTAATGTGACAGTAGCCTGGTTTCTAGATCTCTTTATACTGTCTAGCTCCCGTAGGAGTTGGCAAGAACACACAAACCGATCTTGGACCAGGCTAATGTGATGGCTTCCTACGCCCTCGGCATGAAGATGAGTTTTGGTCAAGGGCTCAAAGTTTACCCACCACTTTCTCTTTACCGCTCAAACCTGAGCTTCAGGTTTTATATTTATGGCAGCGAACATCTGCTGTCGATTTTGAGGGGAAATAATTAAAGCATTGTTAGCCTTTACGTTCACCCAGGGCCACACAGACGGGAGTCAGCATCTGGGGGACAGATCCGCTGTCTCCTCCAGGTCAAGGTTGGAGACGGCGCTGTAGTCCCATTCCACGGCTACTATTCCCTCAACTGGTGGGCCTCCAAGCACTTTTTAAGTAGTTTTGTTTGGTTGTGGTTTTCTCGGCTGACATCGCGTTATGCTGAAGTCACAGCCTCTTTGTGTCCCGACCAAGCTATAAGCCACAGACAGAACTCAAAGGGCACATCCTATCATAACATGAAATAAATAGCTTTCCAGGCTGCCCAGTCAGCAGCCAGGCCAATTCAATGTCCCAAATGGCTCCCTATGTAGTGCACTACTGTTGACCAGGGCCTATAGGGCTCTGCAAAGAAACTGAGGGCCATTTGGGATGCAGCCCAAGTCTGTTGAGCCCCAGAGGCTTTAGTCTAAACACTGACCTATCAGGCCAGACACAGCAGCCGATATTGAGGGAGCTTGTCCATAGGATGGAACTCATCGAATGTTAAATCTCCCTCAGCACACTGCAGGGGACTTTCTTAACTCCTTCTATATTTGTTTTGTTCCATCTTATCATTGATTTAAGAGTCTTGGCAGACAAAAGGCTGAGAATCTCTTGATCCGTGATAATTGAAGTCCCTTTTTTTTAAGGCTATTTGATGATAGAGTGGTACATTGAAACTTCCAAACGTTTCTGTTCCATTTCATACACAGTGTTGTGATGAAGGAAAGAGGGCGCACACACATACTTTTTCAATTCAATAATAGCCTGCCCTAGTATTATGAACAATGACTGTCCTCTTAAACTGTCATTCTAAACAATGACTGTTCAAAATAAAATGATTCCACAGCACTGCCAAATGACACACTATTCCCTACATAGTGCACTATGTTTGACCAGAGGCCTATATAGACCCTGGTTAAAATAGCGCACTATAGGGAATAGGGCGCCATTTGGGAACAGCCCAGTGCTCTGTTGAGAGCCATCTCTTCACAGGTTGCATGGCAGGCTAATATCTGATAATAAAGGGGTTTGTTGCTGTGACCTCTGATGGGGCTGTGACCTTTAGGCAGGGGCACACATGGTGTCCCGGGTTCATATGTGTTCAAAGGGTATATGGCTGTGTTACATATCACAAGGATTAGACAGATCACGCATAACCGTTTCCAACCTTATACAGGCTGAATGGGTCTGTTCTTTGGTTATGGAACCAATGTTTGTCGGTAATGATTTAGCTATTTATCCAATGTTATGTTGTTAATGAAGACATATGAGGCTATTTCATAGATTATCAAACAGCCTTAGATGGGTCTGTTTTTGGAATCAGTGCTTTATTGGTCATGTTTGGGATCTTGTATTAAGCTATTTCAAAGGTCCTCCTTTTAAAATTAGAGGAGACAAGATAGTTTTAAGAGATCATAAAAGGATGTCCAGAGAAGTTACTGGCTGTGTTTGAAAGTTGAAAAATTAACTTGTGATTTCTCTACTGCGTCTGCTCTCTAGTCGCCTGTCCTGACATGGCTGTTCAGAGTTGGAGTCTAACAGTGGTTTTAATTAGCTTCACTCTATGGGAACACAGATGACTTCCACCTGTCTGTCCTTTCCCTTATGTCTAGATAGCCCACCCCTCCCTTCTCCCCCCTCTCTTGCTCTCCCCCCCATGTAATCTTCATCAGTGCTTCTGGGACGAGGTCTGCTCCATTGGATAATGCAGAGACTTCCGCCCTCTTTCTCTCTTGTCAAAGTCAAATCAATAATTAGTCAGGCGAGCCAGGTGACGTTTTAATGGCTTGGTTGTTATGAGCGGGCCTAAAGACAATGGATGGTGAGTGATGAGAGACCTGAGGATGTAGCTAAACTAGTTACTATTGTTCATTACTCTGCTTTGTTCGCCTGCTTCCCAAATGCACCCTATTCCCTTTATAGTGCACTGCCTTTGACCAGCACCCATTGGGCTGTGGTCAAAAGTGGGGTCATTTGGGACGTTCCCCATGGTTATAAATAAACCTGATTATGTATTAGTTTGATTCATGTCTGAGGCTCTACTGTGTATTACAGTCCCTTCACTTATCAGAAATATACATTGTATTTACCTGTTTCTGGACCATTTCCCAGCTATGCTGACAAACAGCATTCTAATTGGCACTCTATTCCCTAATGTAGTGCACTACGGGCTCTGGTCAAAAGTAGTGCACTATATTGGGAATAGGGTGTCATTTGGGATGCATATTGGCCCACCACCCCGCTCATCTAGTATTTCCTCTCTCTCCCCCCTGCAGCAACAGACTAGCGCCTACCAACCACGACCGGATACAGCGGCTGAGACATGAGTTCCAGCAGGCCAGGGGGGACGATGACCCAGACGACCGGAGACGCACCTATAGCTTCGAGCAGCCCTGGGTGAGTGTCTGAGACCGGGCTGAAAACTAGGCCTGCCTGCCTCTCCATGGACCAACCCCTCACTAACCACTTCCACTGCCAGCCTGGGAGGGCTGCTAACACCCTGGCTGGCTGGTTCACTGGCTGGTTATACTTCCTGGCTGGCTGCACCGTGGAGCCTCCCACTACCACTAACCACACAACCACTGGGCCTGGCCTGAGCATGGACTGTCCAGTATGACACTGACTAAACGTCAGCCCATGGAGCCTCTTCTCTTTAACTCCTCTATAGGACTCCCACCTAACCCAGGCTGTGTAGCTCTGATAACTCTAACAATGGATGTGTCCCAAATGGCACCCTATTCCCTATTTAGTGCACTATTTTTGACCAGAGTTCTATGAGACCTGGTTAAAAGTAGTGCACTATGTAGAGAGTAGGGTGCCATTTGGGACACAAACAACCTCTCCACCGGCATGTGTCCCTCTGGCACGCTCACCTGGCCTCTAACCCTGCCCCCCCCCATCACCACCACCACTCCCGTCATACCACCCTTGTCATCCAATCTGCCATCAGTGCCATTTGTTGGTCTGTCTGTCACTCACAACACAAGGATCTCCCCACCTTCACATGGACCAATGGACTCCTATCTGTGTCTGTGTCTGTGGGTGTGTGATTGTGTTTCCTTGTTGGGGGTTTCTTTTATGTGTGTGAAACGTGGCTTTCTGGTTTTAACTGTGCCTTTTTAGAATAGGGGTTTAGGTTTAGATGGTTTTCTCCCTTTTGATGGCATGGCCACCAAGTTAGAATGAGTGAGAATTCAAAGGATTTCAAATCGAACAAAATTGGAGACCTTTCTATGACCTAATTGAAGGTATTTGGTCCCTCGATAAAGACGGCACTATGTCCCATTCTTCCATTGAACCAGCAGTATGCCCTAAGTATACATTTTACATTCTGTCAATTATGTCAAATTCTGAATTATCAACAAAATGATTTGCCTAATGTTTGAAAGTCGCTACTTTAATATGGCTATGTTGTATGATATTGTTTTCCTATAAGCACTAATGTATTTATTGACTTTTGTTGTGTTAATCCTATACATTGTCCATATGACGTACATTTGTACTAATTCAACTTTCATCATATAGACCTGTAATTTGTGGTGACGTTTTTAGAGCTGGTTTAGACTGTCAACATGTAGTAGTTCATCTTTATATGGTGTTTATATTGTGTTGTCTAAGGATTGATTTGAATGAATTTTCCAACGTTTGTAAACTGATAGCTAATGAACAGACTCCATTGACATCTGGGGCTGTATGTATCAGGTGTCTCAGAGTAGGAGTAGGGATCAAGGATTGTTCATTGTGATCTAAAAGGCAGAACTGATCCTAGATCAGCATGCCTACTCTGAGAGGCCTGATGCATACTGGCCCTGGGCTTCTCTTATAGGTGATGATAAATAAAAGGCTTGGTCTTGTTTTGAGTTCTGTTTGATATTAGTACCCTATAATTGAGTAAGTTGTGTGGGAGAGAGCTTTCCAGCCCCACTCTGTTTCTCTGAACAGTCAACATGCATATAAAGTGCCTTGCAAAAGTTTTCAGACCCCTTGGATTTCTTCACAGTTGGGATTAGTGTTATTAAAATTGATTTAATTGTCATCTTTTTGTCAACAATCTACACAAAATACTCTGTCAAAGTAGCCAACGTTTTTTTTTTTTTTTTTAGATGAATAAAAATGTAATAATGAAAATATAGTCGTTGCATACCCTGAGTCAATACATGTTAGAAAAACCTTTGGTATCGATTACGAATGTGAGTCTTCTTGGTTAAGTCTAGAAGAACTTTGCACACCTTGATTGTGCAACATTTGCCCATTATTATCTGTTAAATATTCTTTAAGCTTTGTCAAGATGTTGGAGATCATGGCTACAGCCATTTTCAAGTCTTGGTGTCGGTTTTCAAGGAGATTAAATGGCCACTCAGGAACATTCACTGTCTTCTTGGTAAGCACGTTGTTGATCCATCCTCAGTTTTTTCCCATCACAGCCATTAAACTCTGTAGCTGTTTTAAAATCACCAATGGCCTCATGGTAACATACCTGAGCAGTTTAATTCCTGTCCTGCTGCTCAGTTCAGAAGGAAGACTATCTTTGTGTCTGGGTGGTTTAATATATCATCCACAGCATCATTAACTTGACCATGCTTAAAGAGATGATCAATGTCCGATTTGTTATTGTTACCCATCTACCAATCACTGCCCTTCTTTATGAGGCTTTCGAAAGACCCTGGTCTTTGTAGTTGAATCTGTGCTTGAAATTCAATACCTGACTGAGGGATCTTACAGATGTTCTATGTATGGGGGACTGAGGAAGGGTTAGTCAAATAAAAATCATGTCAACCCCTATTATTTCGCACAGAATGAATCCATTTAACTTATTATGCCAAAGGGTCTGAATACTTAAGCGACGACTATTTTGGTTATGTTTTTATTTATCTTAAAAAAACTTCCTCTGACATTACTCAGTATTTTGTGTAGATTGTCGTTAACAATTACATCCACGTGAATCCCACTTTGTAACACAATAAAATGTAAGGGGTCTGAATACTTCTGTATAGGCTGTGTCCCAAATGTTACCCTATTCTCTAATTAGTGCACTACTTTTGAACAGAGCCCTTTGGGAATAGGGTGCTATTTGGGAATCCGCCTCAGTAATTAAAGTCCTTGACAATACCACTGCATTGTTTGTTTACATTACTGATAGAACGTAATGTTCCCATGACAGCAACATTGAAGGGACAGTCGGACATTATTGCAATTACAATTTATTTCTAAATAACAGAATAACCAACCTCTTACAGAATGGTACAGAAATCTACAGTCATTTTGTTATTTTCTTCCCTACCATACTAAATGCCACATTATAGAAAACGGGAACATGTATAGCTGGCACCCTTTTCCCTATATAGTGCACTGCTTTTGACCAGAGCGGTCAATCATCATGCCTTCTGTAGTGGCCACAGTGCCTGATCTAGACTAATGTCAAGTCCAAAGAAATAGAATCGCAGTGGGTTACCTCAATATGGCCGCTGGCCCACCCATCACGGAACATACACAAGGTGAATAGAATTCTGGGAATTCCATTCCAGGGCCCATAGGGTAAACAGTGAAGGTAGAGTATAGGTGTTACAGCCATGTGGAAGCACTGACCCTGTCACTGTAAGTGTTCTTAGCAAGTCTTGATATTAAAGATCTGGCCAGCTTTGTGCATTATCTCGTCTACAGCCTGCCTGTTGAGGCCTGCTGTCCAATTTCTCTGAAGTCCAGCCTGTCTAATTTCTGTGGGCTGCAGAATAATTTCCCTAATTATCCGGTTCTGCATGCTGTTTAGTTAGGTGTTCCTGGTTAGCTGAAGTGCAGTTAGACAGCTCTACATCCCCTGATTGGTACCCCTGTGGATGGTATATTTCTCACTGTAGAGGAGAGCAGAGGAATCTAAGTTCAGTAGGTAGAAAATGTTTTGGAACTGGGTACTACCTGAACTTTTTAAGTAAGAACATCGATTTTTCACTTTCCGTTGCAAAGAGTTTTGCTATGGTGTGCCCTACAGAACACGGCCCTAGTTTCCGTGGGCTAATTCCATCACAGTGACTGATGGATAGATATCCAATCTGTGTTGCGGTTGCATTGGGAAACCTTTATTGAAGTCATTTACCACACAGAGCAGTGCATCGACTGGCTGCTTTCGCCAGCAGCGCTATATTGCCACACTGTATTGTTCATTTTAATACCTCCATTAGCTTTAGGTCTTCTGGGTCATGTTATCTACTGATGTTTCCTCATGTTACTAAGGTATTATTTCAAGACACTAAAGGGATCATTCCCCAATACTCCCCCATATTGCAAACTGTAATTTACATGTACGTGTATAATCGCAATGAAATTCACATCTGAAAATGACTGTGAGAGCTAGCGACATGGATGGAGGTGAGCTGCCTTTACGTGTCCCTGGCCTGTTCCATGTTCTGTCTGGTGTCGCCATGGCAACAGATACAGCACGGCAACAGCCCAGGTTATGCCAATCAATCCCAGATGATTGCAGGGATTCATTATGTTTTAATGTGCATGTCTCGGCGGTCCTCTCAGCGATGACAGGACTAATCTCTTTATGGCCCTCCCACCACTAGTGTGGCACTGTATGAATACTTGGCATTGCCCATAAAAGTAATTAGATCGCCTTTGTATTATGACTGATCGGCAGCCATTACACCCACCTCATGGCTAATGAAAGATGGGGAAGAAGAACAAAGGCGTGGTCGTTAGTAGTTACGCCGACATGTTCCAGGGAGGATATGGGATGTCTCTCTCAAATGGCACCCTAGTCCTTATATAGTGCACTACTTTTGACTAGGACCTTGTCCATTTTTGCACTATTTAGGAAATAGGCTGCCATTTGTGATGCAGTCATTTGCCAGGAGGGGCTGGAGATAATTAAATGATGATGCTATTCCAAGGTGCTTGCCGTACGGTGGTGTACGCTCTGTGTGTTCAGGCGGGTTAATGACCTGTGCTAGGATGGAAGCCCCATCACGACGTCAGCGGAGAAGCTACTTGCTTCTTTTATGGCCCAGTACAATCAAAAATGTGATTTTCCTGTTTTTGATATCTATTTCCATACTATGAGGTTGGAATTATACTTTGAAAATTATGATAATGCCCTTTTAGTGTAAGAGCTGTTTGAAAAGACCGCCTGAAATGTCAACCTGTTTTGGTGAGTTGGAGTCTAATTTAGTTATTAGACCAATAAGAAAGAGTACCAATTTGTTTCTGCCCTTCCCACTCAGACCATTCCCAGGCAGTCCTAGCGAGAGAGAGAAATTACTCTGGTTTTCATTTGAATTAAAAAACAAACAATCACAGTATGGTACTTAATAATTGTTACCCAGAAATGATTTCATATTGAGATTAAAACTGCTGCATTGGCCCTTTTTAACATCTACTTAACATTCATCACATCTCATCACACCTCTCTTGTCCCTACATCTCCAGCATGGCCCTCTGTCCTCCCTAACTCTCTCTCTGTCCGTTTTACCTGAGCACTATGAAGGACAAGGACAGGTAATGTTATCTCTGGATGCCTCCTGGTAAGTGTACTGCAGAGCTATATATTTAGATAGTTCGGCCAACTTTTAGAATGGACGCCATGTTTGTGCCTTTGAGCATTCCATTTATCCATAGGTTCATGTCACAGAACTAAAGTTACATTCAATTTCTAAAGGTTCATGTACTGTAAATGCATCATAATACATAACTCAATGTCCGAACACTAAATACATGGCTCTGGTGTACAGTACGTGTCTGTGAAAGTTGTGTGTTGAATAACCAGGATGTTGGCCCGTCCCTCTTTCAGCAGAACACCCCCAACACAGGTCCAGGCCCGTACCAGATAGATAGACAACAGACGGGCCGACACTCTGTGTCTGTAGAGATGCAGATGCAGAGACAGAGGCAGGAGGAGAGAGACGCCTTCCAACAGGCGCAGAGACAGTACAGCTCCCTGCCACGGTAAGTGTGTATGTGTGTAACACACAGAGAGAACACCCATAGTCCCTATTTGTTTTCCCAGGTCAAGGTAACATTACATATTAATGACCAATTGGCCATGGTATTATCCACTCATATGGATGACGACAGCCTGATATTATCAGCCGGAATCTACAACCAGGTCATTCCTGTCTGGAGTCCAAAGCACCAAACCCACAGCCACATCTCAGAAGAAGCTCAGTAAAACCACAGTCTGGGACTGCTTCGTAAATGGCCACCTATACCCTACATTGTGCACTACTTTTGACCAGAGCACTATAGGCCCTGGTCAAAAGTAGTGCACGATATAGGGAACAGGGTTCCATTTGTGATGCAACAAGGGTGTGTCACGTTACCCACCCCAGTAATCTGACATGATCGCACTAATCTGAGAATGAAGTTACCTTTGAACTACATGATCTGTGTGTTATTACAGGAAGTGGTGTGTCTATCTGTGGCCTTACATGCTGACGAAACCGCACGCGCGCAAGTTGATTTTGTTCACCCACACCAGATGCCACCAGGACACACAGATTGAAATATTCAAACAAACTCTGAACCAATTATATTAATTTGGGGACAGGTCAAAAAGCATTAAATATTTATGGCAATTTAGCTTGCTGTTGCTAGCTAATTTGTCCTGGGATATAAACAATGAATCCACAGATAAAACGGTAAATCAAATTAGTTTCTTGTCTTTTTCTTTGGACTTTATATGGCGGTTGGCAACCAACTTTACGGTGCATTACCATAAAGATGAACTGAGTGTGGACCTCAGTTCATCTTTCCATCACCCACGTGGGTATATGCGCCTAAAAACAATGAGTTGGGAGAGGCAGGACTTGCAGCGCTTTGAGCGTCACAAATAGAACCAAGTTGTATTTTAGTGCTTGGCCACGCAGACGCGCGTGAGTATGTGTACATTTATTTTGCGACGTGAGCGGTGTGGTCAGCATGTTATTATTGGCCCAGGGTTAGAGGTATAGTTCACGCTTCTGATTGGCTCAGGGATTAGAGCAGGGTTTCCTAAACTTTTTCACTCAGGCGCCCCTTCCAACATTAGCGAACATCCCACGCCCCACCACGTCTATTTCTATGGGTACAAGTTAATGACAAACGGACAAACTGTTCACACCCCTCTTGTTGGCGGAGATAACATTTTGCAGGTTTAAAGCTTATTTCCTGAAATTCCACACATTTTGCAATGGAATGGATTTTTTTTTTTATATATTATTATTTTTAAAGCCAATTTCCTGCATTTCTACATATTGTCTTGTGTGTTCATGTGATATTTGAGGTACTCAAACGTTACAACAAAATCAATGGGCTAAGAGTTGATCTGGACATTTCTGACAAGTTCTAAATAACTCTCTAAGGTCTGCAATGACTGATGGTGAGGAAACCTGCTGATGCATTACCCAATTTCAAAATTGAACCATTAGAGGATTGTTCATGCTTGTTTAGCAGGAAGCTAAACATTGGCGCCGGAGGGGATGGCTGCCATCTTATTGGCTCTTAACCAACCATGCTATTTTGTTAGTTTTTTTCGCGTTGTTCGTAACTTGTTTTGTACATAATGTTGCTGCTACCATCTCTTATGACCGAAAAGAGCTTCTGGACATCAGAACTGAGATTACTCACCTCAAATTAGACGAAGAGTTTTTAGACACCTGACCAGGCCCAGATCCCCATCATTGGCTGGAGAAGAAACCCTGATCTTTTTCCGCGGAATCTCAGTTGCCTTTTGAGGATCAGGCGACGAGTAGCTAATCTGCCCATGCCTTCCATTCTGATAACTAACGTTCAATCACTGAAAAAAATAAATGGGACGAACTGAAAGCATGTACACTACCATTCAAAAGTTTGGGTTCACTTAGAAATGTCCTTGTTTTTGAAAGAAAAGCACATTTTTTTGTCAATTTTTAAAAGAACAAAATTGATCAGAAATACAGTGTAGACATTGGTAATGTTGTAAATGGCTATTGTAGCTGGAAACTGCAGATTTTCTTTTGTAATGGAATATCTACGTAGGCGTACAGAGGCCCATTATCAGAAACCATCACTCCTGTGTTCCAATGGCACGTTGTGTTAGCTAATCCAAGTTTCTCATTTTAAAAGGCTAAATGATCAATAGAAAACCCTTTTGCAATTATGTTAGCACAGCTGAAAACTGTTGTTCTGGTTAAAGAAGCAATAAAACTGGCCTTCTTTAGACTAGTTGAATATCTGGAGCATCAGCATTTGTGGGTTTTGATTACAGGCTCAAAATGGCCAGAAACAAAGAACCTTCTTCTGAAACTCATCAGTCTATTCTTGTTCTGAGAAATGAAGGCTATTGCATGCAAGAAATTGCCAATAAACTGAAGATCTTGTACAACGCTGTGTACTACTCCCTTCACAGAACAGCGCAAACTGGCCCTAACCAGAATAGAAAGAGGAGTGGGAGGCCCCGGTGCACAACTGAGCAAGAGGACAAGTACATTAGTGTCTAGTTTGAGAAAAAGATGCCTTAAGTCCTCAACTGGCAGCTTCATTAAATAGTACCTGCAAAACACCAGTCTCAACGTCAACAGTGAAGAGGCGACTCCAGGATGCCAGGAGTTGCAGAGAAAAAGCCATATGTCAGACTGGCCAATAAAAAGAAAAGATTAAGATGGGCAAAAGGACACTGGACAGAGGAACTCTGCCTAAAAGGCCACCATCCCGGAGTCGCCTCTTCACTGTTGACGTTGAGACTGTAGGATAATACTTTTCGAACGGTCATCCAACTCGGAATTCCAAGTCGGGAACTCGGGCCTCTTTCTAGAGCTCCTACCTGAAGATCACTGACGTCATGATTCGGCCTATTTATTATTTTTTTCCCCCCGGAGTTCTCAGTTGTATTGAAAGCACCATAAATCCAGACTTTGACAAAGTTTTATAACAAAATTTGCCCACAAGAAGGACCCCCGCACCACCTTCCTGTTCAAGTGAGCACAGCACTACAAGGCGAGTCCAAAAATGTATTGTATGCTGCTGCATAAATTATGTAATATGCCAGGGAGATATGTATACTGTAGCTAAGAAAAGAAAACTCCCTAGAAAGGCCAGAACCTACGAAGAAACCTAGAGAGGAACCAGGTTATGAGGGGTGGCCAGGTCAGGGTTCCATAGCCGCAGGCAGAACATTTGAAACTGGAGCAGCAGCACGGCCAGGTGGACTGGGGACAGCAAGAAGTCATCAGGCCAGGTAGTCCTGAGGCATGGTCCTAGGGCTCAGGTCCTCCAAGAGAGAGAAAGCGAGAGAGAATTAGAGAGAGCATACTTACCATCCTGAGACCGAGTATAGCCCACAAAGATCTACGCCACGGCACAAACGGGGGGGGGGGCAACCCGAACAGGAATATCACGTCATTGACTCAACCCACTCAAGTGACGCACCCCTCCTAGGGACGGCATGGAAGAGCACCAGTAAGCCAGTGACTCAGCCCCTGTAATAGGGTTAGAGGCAGAGAATCCCAGTGGAGAGAGGGGAACCGTCCAGGCAGAGACAGCAGGGGTGGTTCGATGCTGCAGTGCCTTCCGTTCACCTTCACACTCCTGGGCCAGACTACACTCAATCATAGGACCTACTGAAGAGATGAGTCTTCAGTAAAGACTTAAAGGTAGAGCCCGAGTCTGTCACTCACATGGGTAGGCAGGCCATTCCATAAAAATGGAGCTCTATAGGAGAAAGCCCTGCCTTCAGCTGTTTACTTAGAAATTCTAGGGACAGTAAGGAGGCCTGCGTCTTGTGACCGTAGCGTACGTGTAGGTATGTACGGCAGGACCAAATCGGAAAGATGGGTAGGAGCAAGCCCATGTAATTCTTTGTAGGTTAGCAGTAAAACCTTGAAATCAGCCATTGCCTTAACAGGAAGCCAGTGTAGAGAGGCTAGCACTGGAGTAATATGATCAAATTTTTTGGTTCTAGTCAAGATTCTAGCAGCCGTGTTTAGCACTAACTGAAGTTGATTTAGTGCTTTGTCCAGGTAGCCGGAAAGTAGAGAATTGCAGTAGTCTAACCTAGAAGTGACAAAAGCATGGATGAATTTTTCTGCATCATTTTTGGACATTAAGTTTCAGATTTTTGCAATGTTACTTAGATGGATAAAAAGATCATTAATGGCTTAATCAAATTATGGATTGCCTCTTATCTGCTCATCCTTCCTTTAAGTCATAGTTTGAACATCTTAATTGTCAGTAGAAACCTCATTTGTTTAAGCAAGACATCCATATCAGCTATATATTTTTTTTAAAGACAGTAAATGAGGCAGAATTAGCTTTTTCGCTGCCAGACAAGGCTCCACTGATAGCCAGGTGTAGCAGGATTCACTGAAAAGAAAGCTCTGCTGTTGGGACAGCTTTATGTAGGTCCTAACGGTTTGTGGGCACCGTTTGTCACTGTTATAGGGCAATTAATGTATTTTTTTGCTGGTATGTTAAAAAAAAAAATGTTGGCCCCCACCAAGATTTACACACCAAGACATGCTAGAATCGCCACTGCTGCTAGCTAGTACTTCATCAATTCAGCTTAGTAATTGGTTGCTGATACAGATTCCCGCTTGATTAATATTTGATGAAGCACCATTTTTTACGGCAGAGATTTATTGTATAAATGTCTCCGATGCCTGGTCAAAGAAACATCCTGTGGCTGTGTGGTGTCATTTTATTGTAATTCTATTAAGGCCAGTTGTGTTTGGATAAACCTGTTTGTTTAAAAATTCCATTGTATGACTCGACCATGGAGTAATATGGGGCCTGGTATCAGCTTGTGCAATCTTGATTGATTTCATATGGCCCCTTGCTTCTGCAGGGCAAAACTCTCCAACACACACACACACGCTGCCATTGGATGAATCATGGCCTATTTGTGATTCATGTTAGTGTGTTCATAAACAGCGTTTTAGATAAAGGTCAGTTTCCTCCTGGTGAAGCTTTGCTAAACAAGGGGCTCAAGTGAAAATAGGCCTTAAACAATGACGCTTGTGAGAGGCCTTATTCATCATTGACACACAGTATAGATCTCACAGCAAAAGTCTTGTCATTTACATCAGGACCAAAGGTCTTCGGTGTCTGTAGAGAGGCTGTCTGTCTAAGTGCTTCCCAAATGGCTCCCTATTCTCTAAATGGTGCACTACTTTTAACCAGAGTCCAATGGGCCCTGGTCGAAAGGACAGCACTATGTAGGGAATAGGGTGCAGCCCACATGTACAGTACTGGCATAATATCTAATGGAAAAGAGAATAGATAGCTGGTTTACATGTATTTACAGAGAAACAGCCCAAGTGTGTCTCTTGTGTCAATGTATGAAATATAATCAGATATGGAGTCGTGGAGCCCCATCTTTTGAAATTGGAATCATTGAAGCATGGCTTTAAAATAAACAGCTGGGTTTGTGTTTCTGTTATTGGTTGAAAGGCTAGCATTTCTGTATCTAACCGCCTGTCGTCTTTACACAAAGGTCTGGGTACATTTCTCATTATCATTTTTCCTTCAAATACAGAAATAATACAGTTTCTTCACAGCTGGTTGATAAACCTGCTAATTATGCATGGCTCTGAGACAGAAGCCTGTTTGTTTCAGCCCTGGCTTCAAATTCTACTTGAAATCTTTCAAATACTTTTTGAGCGTTTGCTCTAGCCTGCCTAGAGTGCCAGATGGGTGGGTTTTACAGTTTTGGGACTGTTCTATTGGTCCATTAGGTCAGGCAAGCACAGATGAAGTCTTTTTTAAATTATTTAAAATAGTGTTTGAACCCAGGTCTAGTTAGTTGATGTTATTGTGTCTGTTCCATTTGTCCTGCCCCTGCAATAAGGGGGGCTCAAGGCCTGAACACTCATGCATTTCCTAAGGGCTGAACACAGAGAGGTCACAAAGTGCCCAGTCAAGCATGAGTCTGGGTGATGTCACGCACACTCACTCACTCATATACACACAGACATATATATATATATATATATATACCTACCTATATATATATATATACCTACCTACCTACCTACAGGACTGACTGTGTTTTGTAGGGAAGGGAGCAAGCTGACAGCTCTGCCTTTAAGATCCTGTGTGGTTCAGTTGGTGGAGCATGGTGCTTGCAACGCCTGGATAGTGGGTTCAATTCCCATGGGGGACCAGTAAGGAACAAAAATATCAACTACTGTAAGTTGCTCAGGATAAGAGTGTCTGCTAAATGACTAAAATGTAAGATACCATGTCAGATGTCTAGTGTCAAACCGCCAGACACATTTACTTTACATTTACGTAATTTAGCAGACGCTCTTATCCAGAGCGACTTACAGATTGGTGCATTCAACTTATGATATCACATAGTGGGCCAAGTTGACTCTCATCTGCAACAGGGCTGCTATTACTGGCTATCAAACCCAATGGGCTGGTCTGTCCTTCACAACAAGGCTAAATGGATGGGAATGGCTGTGTCACTGTCCCTCTAGGTGTATGTGTATATTTTTGGTTTATCGTGTGCTAAATTGCCTATTGGTCATGTGCTGGCGCTGTGCCTTGTCTGCCCCAGCCTCTCTGTCGAATCTCCTCTCTTTTTGAACTCCTTCTCTTTAAAACCCTCTTAACCTCTTTACTCGCATCTCACCCTGCCTCCTTTTTATTCTCTCCCTCCCTCCAGACAACCCAGGAAGAACCCTAGCTCCATCTCTCAGGACTCCTGGGTCAAGGTCTACCCGCCGGGCGAGGGCTTCCAGACGACCAAGGAGAACCCTCGCTACTCCAGCTACAAGGGCTCCAGGAACGGCTACCCGGGGGTGAGCAGTGTGAATGCCCGCGTCTTGCTGGAGGCCCAGGAGCTGCTGAGGCAGGAGCAGAGACGCAGGGAGCAGAAGGCGAAAGGGAAGCAGCTACTCCTAGCACCCCCGCAGGAGCACCACGGGAACAACACCTACAACGCCACTCCTTCATACTCGGCTCACAAGGACCCTGTGTCGCCTAAGGGCCCCTATAGACAGGACGTACCCCCCTCGCCATCCCAGCTGGCCAGGCTCAACAGGCTGCAGGGGCCCGAGAAGGGGAGGCCCTTCTACTCCTGAGGGGATAGGGGAAGCGAAGGGACAGGGCAGCCAAGAAGAGGCCACAGTTGGTGGCGACTACTTCAGGAGCTGATTAGCTATAGAATGGGGAGGCCCTTCTACTCCTGAGGGGATAGGGACAGAGTGGGCCAGAGGGGCCATAGTTGTGGAAGATGTGGACAATTTGAGTTAGGGAATGCACAGTGAGTGTTCGTATTAATGGCTTCCCCTGGATGTGACCTCTTAGTCCTTCGTTCAGTCCCAGTCAGTCCTGTTCCCTCCCACAGACTGTTGTTAAATGAGACTTTCAGTGCCTCCTGTATTCATGGTCATGATGCTTTCTGGGGTAGTAGTGGTGTTGTGGGATTCATAGACATCTGTCACCCTCACGCTCTGACAATCATACAGGCAAACAGATGTTTCAAACAATGGAGAAGTGTGTGTGTGTGTGTGTGTGTGTGTGTGTGTGTGTGTGTGTGTGTGTGTGTGTGTGTGTGTGAGAGAGACTTTCTTAATGTGTGTGTGTGTGTGAGAGAGACTTAATGTGTGTGCTTTATGCTAGTGTGGTGTGGACACTTACAAGGTCGCCTGGTTTTGTTAAACCATGGCTCCTACTTGACCTGCCCTCCCCTGGACATGAACCTCCCCATAGTTGGTACTACACTAACAAGTCAAAACAACAACGCTGAGCTCTCACTATTCTATTTCTCTGTTTTCATCCTTTTTTTCTTTACTTCAGTAGTCACCAGTGAGCTAGAGAAAAGAGAGGGAGTGTGTAAAAGGAGGGGGAGCATAGCACTGGTTATTAATGAAGGACTCTCATAAATTATTCATGTGTGTGCCATCTCCATGGAGAGAGAGAGAGAGAGAGCGTCTCTGATCCACTCCCTGGCCCCTCTGCTCTGGGCACGGCTAATCTGGCCTGCCTGTCTCTGGCTTCCTCCTCTCCCTCACCACCACTTCCTCCTCCTCCCCCTCACCACCTATTTCACCTCTCCTCCTCCCCCTCACCTCTTTCACCTCTCCTCCTCCCCCTCACCTCTTTCACCTCTCCTCCTCCCCCTCACCTCTTTCACCTCTCCTCCTCCCCCTCACCTCTTCCACCTCTCCTCCTCCCCCTCACCTCTTCCACCTCTCCTACTCCCCCTCACCTCTTCCACCTCTCCTACTCCCCCTCACCTCTTCCACCTCTCCTACTCCCCCTCACCTCTTTCACCTCTCCTACTCCCCCTCACCTCTTTCACCTCTCCTCCTCCCCCTCACCTCTTTCACCTCTCCTCCTCCCCCTCACCTCTTTCACCTCTCCTCTTCTTCCACCTCTCCTCCTCCCCCTCACGTCCTTTTCCAACTCTCCCCAGTCAACCATGCACTGAATTTTGCATCACAAGCTGCCTGCCACAGCCAAAGAACAGAACACAGCACCTAAAGGCTGTGGTGTAGTGGAGGGCCACACCACAGTTTCTCTCCGCAGAGAGACAATCGAAGTACCGACGCAAAATTTAGGTTCAATCTTCCCTTGTTCATAAAAAATGAATAGTGTTTGAGTGGTAATTGCTTTCAGCTGCCGTATAGCGGAGTGCTAGTGAGTCGCTCTCCTCTTGTAAATAATGGACCTTTAATGTAACGATGCTCTGATGTCTATGAAATGTACCAAATGGTGGAGATAAATTTCATCCGAACAAAGGAGAGCACAGAAAAGATAAAAAATATAATGACTGTGGTACGTACTCTGTGTGTCGCCTCGTGGTGTACTATAACAGACGTGTCTGGCACCTCGCTGCTTTGGAGATGTGCTTCAGTGTTCTCCCTATGCCAATTACAGCCATACGAAATGCATTAGCTTCCATTTGTGAGTTAATACAGTGTCTGTGTCCCAAATGGGACCCTACTATCTACACGGTGCACTACGGGCCCTGGTCAAAAGTAGTGCATTAAATGGGGAATCAGCTGTTGAACATGTCTAACATGGAAATAAGACTGTGTGTTCTGTCGTCTGTACTGCAGTACCTTGCCAATGTCTGCAGTCTGGTTGGAATCTGTTGTATGGTGTCCATTGCTAGTCTAGTTCCAGACCTGTTTCTGCTATCTTGTTCATTTCTATGGTCATTATAGTTAACAAGGGTGTAGGCAGAAGTTCCCCTGGCTAAGTTGCTGATCTTATGTCAGTTTTTCATTTCCCCCACTAAATAGTTAAGGATTGGGGGGAGGGGAAGCTGATCCTAAATCTGTACCTAGGGGAACATCACCCCAGAGTAGTAAATAAGACAGGGCAAATAGATCTGGGATCAGGTGGTCCATGGCTAAGTTGAGAGTTCAATAATAAGTGCCTGAGATGCCGTACACTTCCTGAATAGGGAAAACAATGTGGATTGTTCCTTGTTGTAGCTAAATGACACAACACCATTACACCATGTGTTTTAACATAGTATTATAATCTCTACAGCACAGTATGTGTTTGGATTGTTTTGGGGCTGAAAAGCATTTGTTTTTTACAGTGAGTTCAAATAAGCCTCTGCACAGCTGATCAGTGTATTTGTATCCTGTCTGTTTGACTTTGCCTTCACAATGCTGTACGTATCATGATGTTTAAAGTATAAAGCTATTGTAAGCACAGTGCAATTGTTTTTCAGACTTTTACATGATATGTTTAGACATGTATACAGACACTTTTCCTGTACATATCACATTTAGAATAAAAGGAAGGCTGTTTCATCCTGTTTACAACTATGTCTGGGTTATCCTCTATTTGTCATCCTCTCCTTTGAATAATGAACTGGCAGTGATATCAGGTTATTTCCTCGTTAGTAGCAGTGAGTCTGGTTTGATCCACTCTTGTATCTTTAATATGCTTTTACCTTTTCTATCAATAGGTTATTGTAGTTCTAGCTTCACATATTTCATGTAAACAGCTCTACGTGTGTGTGTGTGTGCGTGCGCTTGTGTCTGTATGCTTGTGTATGTGATTATGTGTAAGTGTGCGTGCTTTAGTGCCTGCGTGTCGGTGTTTGTATAGTCAATGCAGTCAGAATGTTGTAGAATTTAAGGCTGATGTGTTTCCTGTTGTTAATTGCACTCACATTCCCATTGTGTCTCATACGGAGGTGTTAAATTACTCAGGCTACTGTGTCTGGTCCGAGGGTTAAAGTTGACGTTCTAAGCAAATACCATTAAGCCGTTTCAGCTACCGAGGGGGGGCTCTCTTGAAAGGAATATGAGAGAGGAGGAAAAAATATGTTGAAGGAAAGAAATCCTTTCATCTCATCCTGTTCTTTTATCTTCATAGCTTTGTCTGCTCTTTCATCAATTTCTAAAAGAATGCCTCACAGAGAGAGAGGCGTCTCCCTATGCTGTTGGCAAAGCCTCCGGCCAGAGGAGGATTGTCTTTGATTTCTGATTCGTAGATAGTCAATGACCTTCAGGCGTTCCTCTATGGCACAACCAGAAGAACCAGAAATATGTATTATTGTGTAATGCGTGTCCGTTTGATCTGGATGTTTTACTGCTATGACTGACTTGGTGTTTAGTTTGAGTTAGGAAATGTGACACTCAACCATTCTTTTGCTTTCTTGCTGTGTCTTTTCAAACACATGACTACTTGGTCGTTTTCACTTGGAACCAAATGGAAGCAAACGGGCCAAAACGGGGAGGGACCTTTTTGAATTTTTCCATAAAGAAACATTTGTTTTTTGCTTTCCATTGCACAACGTTTTTCTATGGTGTGCACTAACTGATATGACCCAGATGAAAGACAGCTGAATGACGAGGGACCGTAAGATGCATAAAAAAATGTATCACAGTTTCCAAACCTACAGTAGATTTTGCCCTTACACATTCTTGTCCATGATAGTAAAAACATATGTCCACATTCCTCTCAGAACAGCGTGTTGTTGCCGTAAGAGGCCTTTTCCTGAGTTCCAGCATTCCGGGCATCGCCCAACATCGCCATGCTGATGTGAAGGTCATCCAGGGTCACGGAGAGATCAGTGTTCACCCTCAGCTGGTGCTCAGTTCACAGGATACACAGCCTGCTTTGAGTTAACTACATACATACCATACATTTAACACTGTGGCTATCACCTCTTCTCATTAGTATATAAATATATGTATGGTATAAACGTGCATATATGGCGTGTATATGGTATAACGTTATTTAACACTGGTGTTCAGCTTGCAGCTCAGACTGGCATTAATTAACAGTGTTGACCTCTCCAGGACAGTTTCCATGGGATCAGTATGAAGATAGGAGGATAACGATCACAGGTCTTCATCTGCTTGCCTAGTGATGGAGAATTGGATACATTTTAGATGGGACATAAAATATAAAGAACACTGCGTCATGTAAGACAAGCGCTGATTAATTTTACGATAGTCTAGAATCCATATGTAAGGGAGCATCCAACGGGTCGATCTCAGTTTCTTGTTGTGTATTTGAGTTGTTTTCAGCCCAGGTTCACGCAGCAGCAGAAGTCTGGTGTGGACTGAGGGTAATAAGTGTTTGTACCCCAGCCAAGCCAGTGCTGCAATATCATTACTCATACTCTTAACAGCTAACTCTGAGCTTGTAATGCTCTCCTCTCTCCATAACCCCCAGCCACACCATGGATCACTTCCTCAAAGGCCTTTCTCTATGGAGAAATGAATAACAAACACTGGGCTTCATAACCGCCAATTTCACTGTTGTTGTCACGTCATCGTAGAGTTAGTGCGGTTCATTATACCCCATCATTCTATATTGAAACGCAATCAAGCTCATGAACACGTCAGACCTGGGTTCATATACTCTTCAAAATCATTTCAAATACTGTATCTGTCCTTGATTGTGCTTACCTGTTGCAATGGAACCAATAGAAAAGTCCAACATTGCAAACCCCTCCGACCTGGCACTCCAAGCAGAATAAAGCTATTTATTCAAAGTATTTGAACACCGGTCTAGAACACGTTTGGAGATCGGGTGGGTCGGTACAGTGAGGGGCTGTTCTGACTGAGGTGACACCTGTTTCTGCTTTCTTGCTGGTTTTCCTGTATTTCCGCTGTATTCTCTGGGATGGATGGAGTCTTAAAGGGTGTTTCAAGAGGAAGCTGTGCTAATCAGAGAGAATCTGAAGCATAAATCCTGAAGGAGACAAAGGAATTGTCCCAAATGGCCCTCGATTGCCTATTATAGTGCACTTATTCTGATCAGAGCACTATGGGCCCTGGTCAAAAGTAGTGCACGACATACGCAATAGGGTGCTATTTGGGACTGAGACAAAGGAAACCAATAGGAGGAAGTCCCCCAGGTCTAATCTTAACCCTCTGCTGTTGGAGGAACCTCTAGTGGGGTTTTACTATGGATAAACATAGACCATGGTGTTGTCTACTTATCTAGCTACCTACCACACACAGACAGGTTGACAGACACCACAATCCTCAGCAAACAC
This sequence comes from Salmo trutta, assembly GCF_901001165.1. Taxonomy (NCBI): domain Eukaryota; kingdom Metazoa; phylum Chordata; class Actinopteri; order Salmoniformes; family Salmonidae; genus Salmo; species Salmo trutta. The sequence goes on from NC_042987.1 coordinate 25,854,115, forward strand.
TGTTTCATCACATCCACATTGGTGCAGTTTTCCATGCTCTAAGGTAATCTCATGTCTGTGGCCTGTCATGGAACACCATTAAAAAGGATTGTGGCACTCCTTTGTGGAAGCGTTATATAAACAATCTCAGTATTTAGTTTGTACAGTATAGTTTGTAGCTACTGCTCTTGACTTGTGGGGAAGTAAGAAAGGCAGCCTGGCAGCACTAGCCAAATACAGCAGGAGTCCTGACTCCGTAAGGCATTTATACTCCAAACAGAATTCACCCAGCTTCTCTCTTTCAATTGCACCCTGAAATGGCTCTAACATGCCTTATTCCCTCTGTTTAACCCCAGTTAGCCATAAAATCATTCTTTGCTGCCTGCTGGACAGATACTGGCTGGCATGTTCTCTCAGTGTTCAAAATATACCATATTCCCTACATAGTCCCTCTATATATCCTATTTGGGATGCCCATGTAGACACCCAGGCAGTCTGGAGAGTTTGCGCCTATAGATAAATTACTAGTGTGTAAACTTACTGTAAAAGTTATGGTCATGCTCTCTGTGACGGATATATTTCATATGCAGGAAGTGGCTTCCCACTAGGCGCAAACTGGTTGAATCAACATCGTTTCAATGTACTTTGTCAATGTTTTGTCATGTGGATTCTACATAGAAAATACATCAACGTAAACTGTTGTTTTGTGGGTAAAATATCTACCACAGGATTATGATTACCAAATTTCAACAAACCTTGTATAAAATATGTTGAATTTGTACCTTTTAAAACAACGTCAGATCTTCAATGTTATATCCACTAGCAGAAAAACAAACAATAGGCTGGGCAGCCCCTCCTAGAGAACTGATCTATCTACAGCTGTCCTTTGGTCTCTCATCCAGGGTTTTAACCAAGCCCTGCTTAGCTATGATATTTGTCACTGACTATTACCAATGTGCTATCATGATAATCATTGTTAAGCAATCTCCGCATAAAAAATAAATAGATATACTGTTGCTTTTAAAGTCATTTCAAAGGGTAGGTTTAACAGAGCAAATGAAATGTGACCATACTTTATCACTCAAATATCATGCTGTTTAGGCCTAAATAGCATTTGCAAAGTCATCAACAGCTATCAACCCAGGATACAACTAAAAATAGGCAATAGATGGGTATAGGGTTTCAAACTGCTTGATTTTATATTGAATGATATATAGTGATATTGAATTGTGTTTGGTTGTCAATGCAACCAAATATCAGTATTTGAAGGATGAAGGGCAGGGGGGAGAGTGAGGTAAGAGAGGGGGACACCCCAACACCTGTAGTGGGAGCTGCCCCCAGTGCATGACCATCGGGCTCTGTCTCTGGGATTGGACTGGGCTCTAATGGTCATAGATATTTGCAAGCATACACACACAAACACACTTTCTCTTGTTTTTGTTCTCTTTCTCCTTGTAATTTTAGGAGATCCAGATAATATATTTATTCTTCTGCTTTTATAGAGCATCTCCTTTACATCCAGGTGAATAATGAGTCTCTTCATTTCATTTATGTGTAATGTCATATGCCCTGCCGTGCTACAGTCTGTCGATGGGTCGCTATTAAAGGTTCATATTCCCTTTGAGACAATGTATGTGTCCCAAAAGACACCCTATTCCAGATTAAGCACACTGCTTTTGACCAGGACCCGTAGGGCTGAATGTTTATTAGAACCCCCTCTGGTGATGTTGCCTTTTTAATTACTCTGTATTGCCTATTGGCTGTACCTACAGGTGGGTCCATTTTGGCTCAAGCATTGCACAGTAACACAATCACAAAATGAGCCACTGGTACTGTTGTGGCTCTAGTTTCCCAGCATACTTCACCCTCCTTTCTTGTTATTGACAGTGAGCTGCAGATGAGCCTGTTGCTGGGAGGAGAGAGGGAGTGGCACCCTATTCCCTATGTAGTGAATTATTTTGACTAGATCCCTATGAGTAAATGTCAAAAGTAATGCACTTCATAGGGAATAGGGTACCATTTGGGACGTAGCCTGGGTGAATGAAGATTAATGACACCACCAGGACTGTGTCTCCTGTTAATAATGCTTATTCATCACTGTCCCTGTCTGCCTCTGGACGCTGTAAACACACACACATTTGTTTTACCCTTCTTGTGGGGACCAAACAATTGCTTTCCATTCTAAATCCTATTTTCCCTTACCCCTATGCCTAAAATAGCCTTTTTCCTTGTGGGGACCGGTCCAAATTGTCTCAAGGTATGAATGCTTATTGGGGAACAGTACCTTTAACAGTACGTGTTTGTATGATGATGTTCCTTCCATACAGTTGTGTTTCAATTACGTCCTATGTGAATACTCTTATGTCCACTGTGTGTGTATTTTAATGCATAATCCTGTCAAAGAGTCTGATAGCTGAAGAGCACGTAAAATATATTTTATTTCATTTGAAAGCACTGCACAGTACACACAACCATATGCCTTAGCCAAGATAACAGAAAGACCATGAAATAAAAGGAGCTACAATTTAAGAAATGAAAGGGACCTCTGTCCTCAAACTGCTGCTTGATAGAAACCCATTTCAGCTCTGGCATTTCTGCCCATAATGGCAAATAAAGACTGGAGAGTGTCCAAGATGGGGTCTCTAAATGAAAAAACGTGGAGGCTCTGACCCAGGGCCAAGGCCTGTCCATCTCCTCAGCCGAGGACAGCTGCTGACCAGGCCTGCGTACCAAAAGGCACCCCTATTCCCTACACAGTGCACTACTTTTGACCAACATCTTAACCTTCAGATGTCCATATGGTCTGTAATGATGAAGATATTAGCATCGTATGATTTCATATTTCAGTGGATTGTGTACTGTTTTATTTTAGAAATAAGACATAGACATTAAAATTAGTCAGCATTTTAATGAAAATGACTGTCACGGTCATAATGGATGGACCAAGGCGCAGCGGGTATGTGAATGCTCATTTTATTTAACACGGAAAAAAACAAGAAAACGATGAACGGACGACGAACAGCCTTGTAGGCTCACACAGCAGTACAAAGAACAATCTCCCACAATCCCCAAAACAAACAAACTCCTAATTATAGGACCTTTAATCAGAGGCAACGATAACCAGCTACCTCCAATTGAAGGCCCCAATCCCAAATACTAAACATAGAAATAAACACCCTAGAAAGAGACATAGAACTGTACAACATAGAACTAAACCAAAAACCCCGGAAACATAAATAAAACGCCCCTCTATATAAACACACACTCAAAACCATATAAAACAAATACCTCCTGCCACGTCCTGACCAAACTATAATAACAAATAACCCCTTTACTGGTCAGGACGTGACAATGACAATGTTATTACATGATACCATAGTACCCAACACGTCATGCTAGATCCAGCTACATTATCTCAGACATGATGCACCAGCATAGAGAAAGGAGCTCAATGGGAATATGAGTTAAAATGGTTAGTGTCATATTTGATCTAATTTTGTTTTATTAGCCACCGTAGTCAACTCAGTAACACTGGCCACTGTTTTCCAGGGGGTCCATGCTCTGTGGGATAAATCCCAACCATGGCCCAGTCAGCAGCCACATCCTTAGAGGATTTAGCTCAAACCTGGCTGGCTGCATCTCGAGGAGTCACCTGCTTCTATTTCACTGACTGACTGGCTTTAGGATTAGCCACCAGCGATAGGGTGGCTAGGAGAGGGGATGAGCTCAGTATACAAATCCTTCCTTCCAACTTATCAGTGACCACTGAGACCAAATTAAGCAAAAACACAAGAGCACATTGAGAAAGATCTGTATGTTCCAGCAGCTAGCACCTCAGAGGATCCCATGTCTTGAGCTGTATGTTCCAGCAGCTAGCACCTCAGAGGATCCCATGCCTTGAGCTGTATGTTCCAGCAGCTAGCACCTCAGAGGATCCCATGCCTTGAGCTGTATGTTCCAGCAGCTAGCACCTCAGAGGATCCCATGTCTTGAGCTGTATGTTTCAGCAGCTAGCACCTCAGACGATCCGATGCCTTGAGCTGTATGTTCCAGCAGCTAGCACCTCAGAGGATCCCATGTCTTGTCCATCCAGACTGAGGAAGATGGAGTTCATGTCCCAAATGACACCCTATTCCCTTTATAGTGCATTACTTGTCTCCTGAGCCCTATGGGCACAATGTAGGATAAAGGTGCCATTTGGAAGGCGGAGACTGTTAGTTCCATGCAGCGCTGGGCCCCTGGTCTGGTCTGATGCCAACAGCTGCTTCTCTCTGAGCCAGGCCCAGCTGTGAACTAGGAAGAAGACTGGTGGTGGCAGTGGGGGGTTATCAAAGGAAGGCAATGGAAATAAAATAAGAGGGCCAAATCAATTAGTGCCACAATCACTGCAGCCCAGGCCTGTGACAAATGTCCCTCTGATGCCATTGTTTTGTCCCAACTTGCAACCAATTCCCTATGTAGTGCTCTACTATTGACCAGAGCCCATATGTCCCTGGTCAAAAGAAATGCACTTTATAGGGAATAGGGTGTTATTTAGGACACTGAACATCCCAGGCCGGCCCATTGTGCTTGGGGCAGAACAGCTAGGGAACCAATGACTCCTTGAATGCATGAATTGTATGTAAATCGTAAGTAATTGTATTCTATCTTGTGCTTTTCAGCACCTGGTTCATGATGTGATGAGAAGTCGTCTCACAAAATGACTGGAATATAGATGTAGGATCTTAATCTGGTCACGCTTTTGTCGCTGAGAATATTCCTGTACCGCAGGAAATGCACTAACTAATTTCACTGAAAACCCACGGTAACACACAGTTATATTATCAGTATTGCACTTTTCAGGTAGCATACTTTAGGCCAGCTAATAGCCTAACCACCAATCAAGCAACATTATGGACTAAATGACCAATATAGGTAAAATTAAGATACTTCATCTGTAAGCATGAGGAAAAACAATGGTAAGATCTGTTGAATCTATATGGATAAAAGCATTACAAGTGAGGGAAATTATAATCTATGTACCCGTAAATTCCGGACTATAAGCCGCAACTTTTTTCCCAGCTTTGAACCTCGCGGCTTAAACAATGACGTGGCTAATATATGGATTTTTCCGGTTAAAAAAAATAATTAAAAAAAAAACATTCTGTGACGTGCTCAGTTTTTTGGCGGCATGAAGCTTTCATTAGACCAATGAAATTGCCGAACGGGTTAAGGTCAAACAACTTTTTTGTTTACTGTTTAGATTAAATCGAGTGCTCTCAAACTTCCCATCATTCTGATTACGTTAGTCATTTTGTCACCCTCATCATGGCAAAGACACGGTGAAATGCATATGATGCAGCTTTCAAGTTAAAGGCATTGATCTGGCTGTTGGAAAAGGAAATAGAGCTGCTGCACGGGAGCTTGGTCTTAATGAGTTGATGATAAGACGTTGGAAACAGCAGCGTGAGGAATTGACTCAGTGCAAAAAGACAACGAAAGCTTACTGCTCATTTTTTATTTTTTGTTACAAGCCGTGTTTTGTTAAAGCCTATTTATTTTTGTTACAAGCCGTGTTTCGTTAAAGCCTGTGTAAAGTTCATTTGTCTCAATGTACCGGTAGGCACCTGCGGCTTACAGACATGTGCGGCTTATTTATGTTCAAAATAATGTTTTTTTAAATTCAGTGGGTGCGGCTTATATTCAGGTGCGCTTAATAGTCCGGAAATTACGGTATGTGTTATGAAGGGAAATTATTTATGGTAGGATGCCCTTCCTACTTATGTTTATTAACATGAAATGTGTGCAGGGCAGGCAGTTCAACCGTTGTCATTTTAATGGGATTTCTATCATTTAACCCCATGTTAATGTGAGACAGTCACACATGTTGGTTCATTGTGTCTCCCTGACCTGGTGTCTGTGCCATCACCAGAACAATTACACATCTTCTGGTTCGACATGATTGTAAAATAGCTAATTATTGTGTCTACTGCCGGCATGCCAGCATTCAGATGAGCCAATTCAAAAGCAGCCATAAAGGAATGATGTTTCGGGAGCATTGTTGGTACATTCAATGAACATTCTGCACCACCATTCAACTGTATCTTTTGAAAGACATTCAGCTTTTAAATTCTCACACAGAGGCTCACAGTAGTTCAATTAGGTTTTATTCTATTTCCAATTCCATTCCCACTCATGCTGAATTTACGAGATATGCATGTTTTCCAGAAAAAGGAATTCCACATAGTGGATTGGGGGAAGAATGTTCAAAGAGGGTTTAAATGGAGAATGTGACATGATTATCGGACAGTTAAGGTTTGTTTCCTTTCATGTCCAGCCCAGTAAACAAAGCTGCCAAGCATCAGTGCCTTCTTAAATACTTGTGTATTTTCATTTTTATTTCACCATACCATTTTAAAGGCTTTATTTCACCATACCATTTTAGCTAAGTGCTTCCGGTAACACCTTACTTGACACCCAGCATCATGACACATTATGACACGGTCATAACCATGTCCTAATATGTCATAACAGCTAACATATCTTGTCATAACCTGTTATAATATGGTCATAACACTGTCATGACACATATATTTAGACCTGGCTGGTTATGACACCTACATAAGAGTGTCAAAACTCGCAAAACCTACCACGGTAGTTATTTTATGGCTGCTTATGACACCTACATAAGAGTGTCAAAACTCGCAAAACGTACCACAAAACCACAAAATTGACCACAAACATTCCATTACACCATAGCCTACGTGTCAACAGTATGTTTATGTTCCATAACGTTTTCTGAAATTGAACATATTAAATTATAATTGTAATTGCGCACACATTGATGTGGCACCTGCACCTTTCCCAATGTTCTGCTGCTGATAACTGGGAGGAAGGCAGGAGCAGATTTCAGGAGCAGGACAAGACACCCTCTTTTTGACTGATGACTGATATAAGGGCATGTAAATGATAGGCCTATCTGCCTTATATGATTATGATGGTCCTGACAGTGTCATAAAGTGTATTTTCTTAGTCCAAGTAAAGTGACACAGGATGGTCATAATGCTTCATGGAGTGTATTTCCTACAAATTATTTAAAATATGATGAAAAAAACATAACTGTAAAGAATTCATTACAACAAATGATTTAAGAAACAAACTTTCAAACTTAAGGAAACTTCTTGGCAGGGAAAAACTAGATTTAATAAATGTGGGTTTTGACTCTTATGTAGGTGTCATAACCAGCCATAAAATAACGCAATATATGTCACAACAGGTGTAAATATATGGATCATGACAGTGATAAGACGATATGACAAGTGTAATGACACTGGGTGTCAAGTCAAGTGTCACCGCGCTTCCTTATGGAACTATGTAGAATTCATTCACTTAGTGCAGCGGTCTAAGGCACTGCATCTCAGTGCAAGGTGTGTCACTACAGTCTCTGGTTCGAATCCAGGCTGTATCACATCCGGACGTGATTGGGAGTCCCGTAGGGCGGCGCACAATTGGCCCAGCATCGTCCGGGGTAGGCCGTCATTGTAAATAAGAATTTGTTCTTAACTGACTTGCCTAGTTAAATAAAGGTTACATTTACAATACATATAAAATACAGGGAATAAAATTTCATGGTGTTGACATTGAAAAACCGTCAGTTCACACATCATAATATGATGAACATTAACTTCATTACAGTTTAGGCCTAATTTGGATTCAGCAAATTACTACATTAGCAAAACAACCAGGCTCAAGCCTATCAAAAACAAGTTGGCCATTTTACTGCACTATGCCATGGAATATTACTGTGTTTTCTACTGACCTGCTTTACAGCACTCAGATGACGTGACAATGCCATGGTACGATAGATTTCCAAATGGCAGTGTGATCTCTGATGCTTTCTACCATGACCTTTGTTTACATCTCGTTAAGTCCATGGAGTGTCAATACTATTGATTTCCTGCACATGTAACTATCCTACGTCTCTCTACCATGGATCTGACTGTCTGTGTCCCAAATGACTCCCTATTCCCTATATCATGCACTACTTTTGACCAGAGCCCTATGGGCATATACTGGGTGCCATTTGGGATGTAACCTGTGTGTCTATTGACATGCAGGCTGGTGCCTGACAGAACCCTGGATCCTTCCTTGGTCTGTTGGAACCCCAATGTCTTTGACTGGGCAGAAGAGGGTGCTTCTACACCTGTATTGCTTGCTGTTTGGGGTTTTAGGCTGGGTTTCTGTACAGCACTTTGAGATATCAGCTGATATAAGAAGAGCTTTATTAATACATTTGATTTGATCTTCTCTTTAAGAAATGCGAAGAGAATGCAGTGGTGTGTGCTATCTGGTATGTAGAACTAACGAAGCAGTTGAAAACATGTGTTCATGTCATTCCATCAGCCTTCAGAATATTGTCACAGGTTTGTAATAGTTACTAAACCTATTTATTTCCCGTTACATGTTCTAGGGTCCTGGGCCACACCAACACAGACACCAGAGAGTCAGAGGTAAAGACAAAGTTTTATTTTGAGTTGAATCGACAACTTAACATCTATTTTTAAATTGACACTTGCCAGAACACAATTCACAACTAAAGAAAAACAATATTCTGTAACAACATTTTCAGAATTCAGTTGAAAACAATAGTATGTGTTCAGAACCCACTATGTCGTTCCTATTGTAATGTGTGTAGGTGGCAGCCAATATCAAATTCTCCCCACCACTCAGTCAACACAGTTTTCCAACTGTTTCTGTTCCCTCTTTAATGCCACCTATTTAACATGCATCAGACGCTATTGTCCACGATGCCAATCTACCTTCAGCATAACACATCTCAGATAGGTATGAAAAGGTGTGGAGTCTGTCTGAAATGACTGGCCTTTTGTCCTGTCTGAATAGCTGCAATTTTCCTTTTCAATCATCCCTCCATCACATTCAGAAAATGCCCATACAAAGAAGTCCTGCTATCATTCCTTCTGCAACGCCAGATGCATACTGATCAATAGTCGTATTCTCCCGTTCTGATTCTGATGAAAGCCATTGACGGCCAAAATGTCATGATTTTTGCTTGAATTCGATTTTTGTAAAGCATCAAGATTTTAATTGTGAGAGTCGCGCCTATTCCTTTCAAATGCTCTTATGTCTCACGTTGGTTGAGCACCTTATACTCTCCACTCGTTAGTTCTGCCCAGTTTCCCTATTAAATGCTTAGACGGTAGTTACAGAGCATTCTATCATTTCCTCTTCTGTTAACTAAGATTATGAGGGGTTCATTGTGTCTTTATTGAGCGGAGAAGAAGTTGACCCCTGGGGTCACACACTCAGGCTCACAGAGGGAGATGTTACATCACGTCTGCGTCCCAAATGATGCCCTATTTCCAAAATAGTGCAGTACTTTTCACCAGAACTCTATGGGCCCTGGTCAAAAGTAGTACACTTTATAGGGAATAGGGTGACATTTGTGACACCACAGGCTCTCAGAGGGAGGTATTACATCATGTTTACCGAGGCTGGGAGGGCTGAGGCTCATCTCATCCCCGACCATATGTGCCAGTGTCCAGAGAGAACGACCTTGATCTTGACTGCTGACATTTCCCTTCCCCAGGGTCAGATATGAGCGGAGCCTCAGAACTCACATAAGATTAAGGGCAGTGGCCTCCACTAGAGCCAAGCCCATTGGCTGACCTATGACCTGTTTGTGAACGTTCTCCCACGAGGGGAAAAAAATCTAGGAGGGGAGAGACACAACTGCGTCTCTCTAACACCGGATATAAAATAATCTTTGGCTATGTTGGAAATGGTAGTGTAGTATATAGGGAATTGGGTGATATTCCCGACAATCTCTGTGTTGTTTATCTTTATTCCTCCTGTTTTGTTATATTCGTGTCTGTCCCCTTCACCACACTACACACAGTCAATGCTACAGTGTTACCAGCAAACAGAGAGGGGATTCAGAATCTCAAGGTCAAGATCAACTGCCTCGCATTCTGTCTACCTGTTGCTCGACTTGCTCCCCCAAAGGTGGGCACACTAAATCATCCATCCAATTATCCTGGAGAAGACTTATTAATTCCAACAGATTCTTTCCTTCCCTTATACATTCTTCCTCCTGGGCAATTCCATGGTAACGGAATTATGCTGAGGCTCAGATTTATTTAAAATGTATACCCCCAAAAACATTGATTTCAAAGTTTAACATAACCATACAACTCCATGAGCAAGGACTACTTTTGAAGGTCCAATGCAGCTGTTTTGTGTATCAATATAAAATAATTTCTGGGTATAAGTACTGTAGAAAAGGCCCATGGAGTTGGTGGAATAATCCTTTAATTCATTGCCACTTACTTAGCTGGGCCAGGGGCGCTTTAATTAGGTCAGGTGGAAATGTCCGACAGATCTCCTCTGCATAAAAGGTGGAAATCGCCTGATCGCGCTGCTTTCTCTTCCTTCACTCTGTCTAATCCAGAAGTTCTGTGCGTCCATCGAATCTGTTACCGTTCATCTGAACTATCTGTTGCGATCGGGAGAGTGGGCCATCAGTTGTTGTTCGGAGTTATTACCGCGGAGCGCGGCTTGGAGCGCACGCTTCAAACATATTGTGAAATGTGAATGGTCAATGATCACGGCCCTACGGATTATAATAGGACAATTATGCAATCGATATGGTTAATATGTAATGAAATGACATGTACACATGAAGACACTTGAAGGGGTGTAATAAGAAAGTCATTGTTTGTTGAACTTATCGGCTCTGATATCCAACTAATGGCGATTATAGATTGAATAACCGATCACTGTTTGTATTATTCTTTCATGATTTATGATAAACAGTTATGAGCCTAAATTACTCACCGATGATTCCTATTGACTTATTAATGAACTGGATTGTTGAATTCCCTAAATGATGTTAATAATGAATGATTGTTATGATTTGATCTTTGTGATTATGAATTTGATTGGATACCTGTTATTCTGTTTCCTTTGTTATGCAGCACAGACTACTCAGTAAATATACCACTTTATGGTTAAAGGAATTCCTGCCTCAGTCTCATCCATTCCTCTGTCATCTGACCCGTGACCACCTGTTCACCCTCACTGTCAGTCATCCTACCTGTCCAGCTACCCACACAGATTCCACTAATCTTACAAGTACATTATACCCAGAAAAGGCACTACAGAGGGTAGTGCGTACGGCCCAGTACATCACCGGGGCCAAGCTTCCTGCCATCCAGGACCTCTATACCAGCTGTGTCAGAGGAAGGCCTTAAAAATTGTCAGACTCCAGCTACCCTAGTCACCCTCTCTGCTACCGCACAGCAAGCGGTACCGGAGTGCCAAGTCTAGGCTCCAACAGGATTCTAAACAGCTTCTACCCCCAAGCCATAAGACTCCTGAACAGCTAATCAAATGGCTACCCAGACTATTTACATTGCCCTCCCCCCTCCCCCCTACACTGCTGCTACACTCTGTTATCATCTATGCATAGCCACTTTAATAACTCTACCTACATGTACATAATTACCTCAATTACCTCGACACCAGTGCCCCCGCACATTGACACATTGACTCTGTACCAGTATCCCTGTATATAGCCCTGCTATTGTTATTTACTGCTGCTCTTTAATTATTTGTTCTTTTCTCTTGCTTTTTGAGGGATTTTGTTAAAACTGCATTGTTGGTTAAGGGCTTATAAGTAAGCATTTTACTGTTGTATATGGCGCATGTGACAAATACAATTTGATTTATTTCCATTTAATATGGTCAAAAATAAAATACCTTCTTAGCAAAGAGCAATTTCTCAAGCAATAATTTTTCTCGGGCTGTCTGGGAGTGGTCTGATTGGAGAGGGGAAAACTGAAAACTAGCTGTTATTGGCAGAGAGGTTTGGAACTCTCTTTCTTATTGGTCTATTAACTAATTTACTGTATGGTGATGTCCCTATGGAAAGCCAAAACTCCATCCCACCAAAACAGGCTGAAATTTTCAAACAGCTCCTACACTAAATGGGCATCATTTTCAGAATTTCACAGTATTATTCCAACCTCGTAGTTTGGACATATACAGTGGGCTCCAAAATTACTGCCACCCCTGACTGGCAATGCACAAACAATACTTAAACAAATATAAACAATATAATTATAGAGAAAAACTCAAAATACCAACATGTGAAAAATACTGTACTTTATTAATGTTTCAATGGAACCCAACAAAATCATTTATTGATTTAATTAAAAATCAATGTCTTCCAAATCAAGGTTTCACAATTAATGGCACCCTTAAATATTATTGTAAATAACATCTACCAAAATTAAACCAGGAATTAAATTCCACTTATTTAAGTTTATCTAAGTGTTAAGGAACTATTTTGAGACATTATGTCACTTTTTCACTAGGGTATAAAAATGAAGTAACACACATGCAATATCCTTTTGTCATCCAACACCATGAAGAAAACAAAAGAACTGGCAGTTCAAAAGAGACAGATGGTCGTAGACCTTCATAAATCTGGTAATGGCTACAAGAAGATCCACAAACGATTGAATATACCACTGAGCTCTGTCAGGGCAATTATTAAAACATTCAAAAGATATGGAACAGTTGAAAACCTCACGGGTAGAGGACACAAATGCATTTTGCAGAGTTTTAACATTGTTTCTTCAGCCAGGTGTGATAAGGCAAACTTGACCTCCACACACACACACACCTAGTCAATGTCCCTGCAATCTCCTTTAAGGTGGTGGGGTGAATGTGAAAGTGTGGATAATCGCTCGTCCTCAAGCCCCCCCCCCCCCCCCCCCCCCCCCCATTGGTTAGGGGTCAGAAGTCCTGGTTGCCCTCTGCATTTATTACCTGGACACTCTTTGATGTTATGATCCACTGCTGTGTCCCCGATTTGAATGGTTAGCCGCTAGAGGATTACAATATTTTTGGGGGTCCCAGGAGAACAATGTGGGGTCTATTGCAACATCACAAATGTCAATCACTCACTTTAGTGTTTGTTCTCATAAACACTGGAACTAGAACACTGAAACCTGTACCCATAATAACAATTAAAGTAGATGTTATGTAATGATTGGCTTGTGTCTGACTGGGAGGTATTCAAGGGAGTCAATGTTATTGGTTCTGGGTTAGGAGTTCACAGCAACTTTTAACAAGATGGCTAACAAAACAACACCTAGTCTGTGTATCTTTAATCTGAACATCCCTTGGCAGTGGATCCGGTAACACCTTATTTGGATAGTCCCAAGTAGATTGTAGATGGTTTGTAAATGTTCAGTAGATGTTCAATTACTGTCAACAACATTTCAACTAACAATCCACTAACCCTTAAAGCTCAGACACACCAGAAGGGTTGTCAAACGTTTGCCTGACAGTACTTAGCACCTCCGAACAGTGTCGGCAGTCCATCTCTTTTGTGTTCACACAGCAAAGACCTTGGACATCGTCAGCAACTCAGCCTTGTTAAAATACTCCATATCAGAAGGTGGTAGTAGCGTTGTTTGTCAATGCATATTTGTGCATATTGTTTATGGTCTAGATTTCAAGATATCTGTTGACTGCTGGCTGACTACTGTGTGCCAGATACGCACGCTATCTAACACCTCAGATTGCCGGCGGCTGTATTTTCCAAACACAGCTATTTAATTTAGGTGGCAGGTATAAATCAGGCCTCCCAGGCTTCAGGGAAAAGGGTAAACGGGCTTTAAAGCCCGGCAGAAGTCTCAGACTGACCTGATGTGGAGCAGAACTCATTAGTTACACACCGGGCTAAGTTGCATGGCTGTATCTGGAATGATAACACCACACATGGTGCCATTCATATAGCAGCCTATGTGCATGGGGTGGTATAGAGATTGGATGAGCGTGTGAGAAATAGTGTTCAGGGTGAGGGTTACAAAATTCCAGTAACTTGTGGTTACTTCCATTCAAATTAATTAAAATTGTATTTATTACATGCTTGGTAAACAACAGGTGTAGACTAACAGTGAAATGCTTTCTTAAGGGCCCTTCCCAACAATGCAGAGTGAGAAAATGTTTTAATAATAGAAAAACAATAACAAAAGCAATAAATACATGAGAAACGACAACTTGGCTATATACACGGTACCAGTACCGAGTCGATGTACAAGGTAATTGACGTACTGTAGATATGTACATACAGTGCCTTCAGAAATTATTCATACCCCTTGACTTATTCCATATTTTCTTGTATTACAGCCTGAATTCAAAATTGATTAAACATATTTGTTTCCACCCATCTATACACAATACCCCATAATGACTTTTTCCCACTACATTACCGGATTCCTGCTTTTTTTCCACTACATAACCGGATTCCTGCCACAAGCTCTGGACCATCACACCGGATCATCGCAGCTAGCTAGCTGCTACCGAGTGGCTATAGCTACGGAGTGAAGACCCATCTGCTAGCCCCGGCCCGCTAGCTTTCTGAACTCCCGCTCGCCTAGCGTAGTAACGACTACCGAACGGCTCCATGTTTCATCTATTGCTGCTCATTGGGCCCTATGATCACTCGGCTACACAGCTGATGCCTGCTGGACTGTATATTAACACGGTACTTCATTTTGTTTATCTGTCGGCCCCAGCCTCGAACTCAGGCCCTGTGTGTAACTAACTGACCCTCTCTGCCCATTCATTGCCATTTACCTGTTGTTGTTGTCTTAGTTGTTTACCCGTTGTTGTCCTAGCTCTCCCAATCAACACCTGTGATTGCTTTATGCCTCTCTCTAATGTCAATACGCCTTGGATACTGTTGTTTAGGGTAGCTCTCATTGTTTTATTTTACTGTGGAGCCCCCAGTCCCACTCAACATGCCTCAGATAGCTCCTTTGTCCCACCCCCCACACATGCGGAGACCTCACCTAGCTTAACTGGTGCCTCCAGAGATGCAACCTCTCTCATCGTCACTCAATGCCTAGGTTTACCTCCACTGTACTCACACCCTACCATACCCTTGTCTGTACATTATGCCCTGAATCTACCCTACCACGCCCAGAAATCTGTTACTTTTATTCTCTGTTCCCAACGCACTAGACGACCAGTTCTTATAGCCTTTAGCCGCACCCTCATCCTACTCCTCCTCTGTTCCTCTGGTGATGTAGAGGTTAATCCAGGCCCTGCATGTCCCTAGACGCTCTCATTTCTTGACTTCTGTAACTGTAAAAGCCTTGGGTTCATGCATGTTAACATCAGAAGCCTCCTCCCTAAGTTTGCTTTATTCACCGCTTTAGCACACTCCGTCAACCCTAATGTCCTAGCCGTGTCTGAATCCTGGCTTAGGAAGGCCACCAAAATCTCTTAAATTTCCATTCCCAATTACAACATTTTCCGTCAAGATAGAACTGCTAAAGGGGGCGGAGTTGCAATCTACTGTAGAGAGAGCCTGCAGAGTTCTGTCATACTATCCACGTCTATGCCTAAACAGTTTGAGCTTTTACTTTAAAAAATCCATCACTCCAGAAATAAGTCCCTCACTGTTGCCGCTTGGTATAGACACCCCTCACCTCCCAGCTGTGCACTGGTTACCATATGTGATAATGATTTGACCCCATCTATCTTCAGAGTTCGTACTGTTAGGTGACCTAAACTGGCATATGCTTAACACCCCTACAATCTAAGCTAGATGCCCTCAATCTCACACAAATTATCAATGAACCTACCAGGTTCAACCCCAAATCCGTAAACATGGTCACCCTCTTAGATATCATCCTGACCAACTTGCCCTCTAAATACACCTCTGCTGTTTTCAACCAGGATCTCAGCGATCACTGCCTCATTGCCTGCGTCCGCGGTCAAATGACCACCCCTCATCACTGTCAAAAGCTCCCTAAAACACTTCTGCGAGCAGGCCTTTCTAATCGACCTTGCCTGGGTATCCTGGAAGGATATTGACCTCATCCCGTCAGTAGAGGATGTTTGGTTGTTCTTTAAAAGTGCTTTCCTCACCATCTTAAATAAGCATGCCCCTTTCAAAAAATGTAGAACTAAGAACAGATATAGCCCTTGGTTCACTCCAGACTTGACTGCCCTTGACCAGCACAAAAACATCTTGTGGCGTACTGCACTGGCATCGAATAGTCCCCGCAATATGCAACTTTCAGGGAAGTCAGGAAACATATATACACTCAGTTAGGGAAGCAAAGGCTAGCTTTCAAACAGAAATTTGCATCCTGCAGCACTAATTCCAAAAAGTTTTGGGACACTGTATATTCCATGGACAATAAGAGCACCTCCTCCCAGCTGCCCACTGCACTGAGGCTAGAAAACACTGTCACCACCGATAAATCCACGCTAATCGAGAATTTCAATAAGCATTTCTCTACGGCTAACCATGCTTTCTACCTGGCTACACCAACCCCGGCCAACCAACAGCTCTGCAACCCCCCGCAGCAACTGGCCCAAGCCCCCCCTCCCCTGCTTATCCTTCACCCAAATCCAGACAGTTGATGTTCTGATAGAGCTGCAATATCTGGATCCCTACAAAACAGCTGGGCTAGACAATATGGACCCTCTCTTCCTAAAACTATCCACCGCCATTGTTGCAACCCCTATTATTAGTCTGTTCAACCTCTCTTTCGTATCGTCTGAGATTCCTAAAGATTGGAAAGTGGCTGCGGTCAACTCCCTCATCAAAAGGGGAGACACTCTAGACAATATCATAACCGCCATCGATAAAAGATAGTACTGTGCAGCCGTCTTCATCGACCTGGCCAAGGCTGTTGACTCTGTCAATCACTGTATTCTTATCGGCAGGCTCAACAGCCTTGGTTTCTCTATTGACGGCCTCGCCTGGTTCACTATCTACTTCTCAGATAGAGTTCAGTGTGTCAAATCGGAGGGCCTGTTGTCCGGACCTCTGGCAGTCTCTATGGGGTGCCACGGTTCAATTCTCGGGCCGACTCTTTTCTCTGTATACATCAATGATTTCGCTCTTGTTGTGGTTGATTCTTAGAGCCACCTCTACGCAGACGACACCATTCTGTATACATCTGGCCCTTCTTTGGACACTGTGTTAACAAACCTCCAAACGAGCTTCAATGCCATACAACACTCCTTCTGTGGCCTCCAACTGCTCTTAAATGCTAGTAAAACGAAATGCATGCTCTTCAACCGATCGCTGCCCGCAACCGCCCGCCCGACTAGCATCACTACTCTGGACTATAAATACCTAGATGTCTGGGATCAGCTTCCAATTTCGCAACAAAGCCTCCTTCACTCATGCTGCCAAACATAACCTTGTAAAACTGACTATCCTTGGATGCAGTCTATCACAGTGCCATCCATTTTGTCACCAAAGCCTCATATACTACCCACCACTGCGACCTGTATGCTCTCGTTGGCTGGTCCTCGCTACATATTCGTTGCCAAACCTACTGGCTCCAGGTCATCTATAATCCTTTGCAAGGTAAAGCTCTGCCTTATCTCAGCTCACTGGTCACCATAGCAACACCCATCCGTAGCACGCGCTCCAGCAGGTATATTTCACTGGTCATCCCGAAAGCCAACACCCCCTTTGGCCGCCTTTCCTTCCAGTTCTCTGCTGCCAATGACTGGAACAAATTGCAAAAATCGCTGAAGCTGGAGTTTTATATCTCCCTCACTAACTTTAAGCATCAGCTGTCAGAGCAGCTTACCGATCACTACAGCTGTACACAGCCCATCTGTAAATAGCCCATCCAACCAACTACCTACCTTATCACATATTAGTTTTTTCTGCTCTTTTGCACACCAGTATCTCTACTTGCACGTCCTCATCTGCACATCTATCACTCCAGTGTTAATTGCTAAAGTGTAATTACTTTGCCACTATGGCCTATGTATTGCCTTAATTGGGGCTAGGGGGCAGTATTGAGAATTTTGAAAAAAATATGTGCCCATTTTTAACTGCCTCCTACACCAACTCAGAAGCTATAATTATTGAATATTATTGTTCAGGTTTGGATAGAAAACACTCTGAATTTTCTAAAACTGTTTGAATGGTGTCTGTAAGTATAACAGAACTCATATGGCAGTCAAAACCCTGAGACAAATTCTGACAGGAAGTGGATACCTGATGTGTTGAATTACCTTTAAGCCTATGCCATTGAAACACACAGGGGCTTATTAATCGTTGAGCACTTCCTATGGCTTCCACTAGATGTCACCAGTCTTTACAAAGTGGTTTGAGTCTTATACTGTGAGATCTGACCGAACAATAGCTTTGGAACGGTGGTGGCCGATAAGACTCTGGCGCGCGAGTTCATGTTGGGTACTCTCGTTCCAATACGTTTTAAAAGAGAATGCAATCGTCCGCCTTGAATATTATTCATGTTCTGGTTGAAAAAGGCACTAATGATTTATGCTATACAACGTTTGACATGTTTGAACGAACGTAAATATTTTTTTTCCCTTCTTTCATGAAGACAAGTCCGGCGGGCGTAGATCATGTACTAACAACACGGAGCTTTTTGGACATAAATTATGAGCTTTTTCAAACAAAACTACATTTGTTATGGACCTGGGATCCCTGGAAGTGACATCTGATGAAGAGAATCAAAGGTAATGGATTATTTACATAGTATTTCGATTTTAGATCTCTCCAACATGGCGGTTAGTCTGTATCGCAAAGCGTATTTTTCTGGGCGCAGTGCTCAGATTATTGCAAAGTGTGATTTCCCAGCAAGGTTATTTTTAAATCTGGCAATCCGGTTGCGTTCAAGAGATGTAAATCTATAATTCTTTGAATGACAATATAATATTTTACCAATGTTTTCAAATAGTAATTATTTAATTTGTTGTGCTGATTTGACTGGCGGTATTGGAGGGAAAAGATTTCCTCAACATCAACGCCATAGTAAAACGTTGTTTTTGGATATAAATATGAACTTGATAGAACAAAAAATGCATATATTGTCTAACATAATGTCCTAGGAGTGTCATCTGATGGAGATTGTCAAAGGTTAGTGCATAATTTTAGCTGGTTTTCTGCTTTTGGTGACGCGTGTCTTTGCACTGACAAAACATTACACACAGCTATTTTCAATGTACTGTCCTAACATAATCTAACTTTATGCTTTCGCCGTAAAGCCTTTTGAAATCGGACAACGTGGTTAGATTTAGGAGATGTTTATCTTTCAAAGGGTGTAAGATAGTTGTATGTTTGAGAAATTTGAATTATGACATTTTAATTGTTTTCAAATTTGGCGCTCTTGATATTTCACCTGTTGTTGATAGGGTGTACCAGGGGTGGGACGCTTGCGTCCCACATAGCCCATAGAGGTTAAATCCTTACTTCATTTGCACACACTGTATACAGACTTTTGTATTGTGTTATTGACTGTACGTTTGTTGATCCCATGTGTAACTCTGTTGTTTTTGTTGTACTGCTTTGCTTTATCTTGGCCAGGTCGCAGTTGTAAATGAGAACTTGTTATCTACTGGCCTACCTGGTTAAATAAAGGTGAAATATATAAAAAATATATATATACAAAAATAAATGACAAAGTGAAAATATGTTTTATTGAAAATGAAATACAGATATCTAATTTACATACAGTTGAAGTCAGAAGTTTACATACACTTAGGTTGGAGTCATTAAAACTTGTTTTTCAACCACTCCACAAATTTCTTGTTAGCAAACTGTAGCTTTGGCAAGTCGGTTAGGACATCTACTTTGTGCATGACACAAGTAATTCTTCCAACAATTGTTTACAGACAGATTATTTCACTTATAATTCACTGTATCACAATTCCAGTGGGTCAGAAGTTTACATACACTAAGTTGACTGTGCCTTTAAACAGCTTGGGAAATTCCAGAAAAGGATGTCATGGCTTTAGAAGCTTCTGATAGGCTAATTGACATCATTTAAGTCTATTGGAGGTGTACCTGTGGATGTATTTCAAGGCCTACCTTCAAACTCAGTGCCTCTTTGCTTGACATCATGGGAAAATCAAAGGAAATCAGCCAAGACCTCAGAAAAAAATGGTAGACTTCCACAGGTCTGAAGGTACCACGTTCATCTGTACAAACAATAGTATGCAAGTATAAACACCATGGGACCACGCAGCCGTCATACCGCTCAGGAAGGAGATGCGTTCTGTCTCCTAGAGGTTAACGTACTTTGGTGCGAAAAGTGCAAATCAATCCCAGAACAACAGCAAAGGACCTTGTGAAGATGCTGGAGGACACAAGTACAAAATTATCTATATCCACAGTAAAACGAGTCCTATATCGACATAACCGTAATGGCCGCTCAGCAAGGAAGAAGCCACTGCTCCAAAACCGCCATAAAAAAGCCAGACTACGGTTTGCAACTGCACATGGGGACAAAGAGTGTACCTTTTGGAGAAATGTCCTCTGGTCTGATGTAAAAAAAATAGAACTGTTTGGCCCTAATAACCATCATTATGTTTGGAGGAAAAAGGGGGATGCTTTCAAGCCGAAGAACACCATCCCAACCGTGAAGCAAGGGGGTGGCAGCACCGTGTTGTGAGGGTGCTTTGCTGCAGGAGGGACTGGTGCACTTCACAAAATAGATGGCATCATGAGGAAGGAAAATGATGTGGATATATCGAATCAACATCTCAAGACATCAGTCAGGAAGTTAAAGCTTGATTGCAAATGGGTCTTCCAAATGGACAATGACTTCCAAAGTTGTGGTAAAATGGCTTAAGGACAACGAAGTCAAGGTATTGGAGTGGCCATCACAAAGCCCTAACCTCAATTCTATAGAAAATTTGTGGGCAAAACTGAAAAAGCGTGTGCGAGCAAGGAAGCCTACAAACTTGACTCGGTTACACCAGCTCTGTCAGGAGGAATGGGCCAAAATTCACCTAACTTATTGTGGAAGGCTACCCGAAACGTTTGACCCAAGTTTAACAATTTAATGGCAATGCTACCAAATACGAATTGAGTGTATGTAAACTTCTGAACCACTGGGAATGTGATGAAATAAATCATTCTATCTACTATTATTCTGACATTTCACATTCTTAAAATAACGTGTTGACCCTAACTGACCTAAAACATGGAATTTGTACTTGAATTAAATGTCAGGAATTGTGAAAAAGTGAATTGAAATGTATTTGGTTAAGGTGTATGTAAACTTCTGACTTCAACTGTAAGTATTCACACCCCTGAGTCAATACATGTTAGAATCACATTTGGCAGAGATTACAGCTAAGAGTCTTTCTGGGAATGTCTCTAAAGGTTTTGCACACCTGGATTCTTTCTAAAATACTTCAAGCTCTGTCAAGTTGCTAGACAGCCATTTTCAAGTATTTTCATAGATTTTAAAGCCAATTTACTGTAAGTCAAAACTGTAACTAGGCCAATCAGGAACATTCAATGTTGTTTTGGTAAGCAATACCATTGTGTATTTGGCCTTGCATTTTGGGTTATTGTCCTGCTGAAAGGTGAATTCACCTCCCAGTGTCTGGTGGACAGCAGACTAAACTAGGTTTTCCTCTAGGATTTTGCCTGTGCTTAGCTCCATTCTGTTTCATTTTTTACTATGAAAAACTTGCCAGTCCTTAACGATTACAAGCATACCCGTAACATGATGCAGCCACTACTATGCTTCAAAATATGGAGAGTGGTACTCAGTAATGTGTTGTATTGGATTTGGCCCAAACATAACACTTTGTATTCAGACCAAAAGTTAATTGCTTTGCAAATTTTTTGGCATTATTATTTTAGTGCCTTCTTGCAAACAGGATGCATGTTTTGGAATATTTGTTATTCTGTACAGGCTTCCTTTTCACTCTGTCAATTACGTTAGTATTGTGGAGTAACTACAATGTTGTTGATCCATCCTCAGTTTTCTCCTATTACAGCCATTAACTGTTTTAAAGTCAACATTGGCCTTCAAAGTCACCATGGTGAAATCCCTAAGCGGTTTCCTTCCTCTCCAGCAACTGAGTTAGGAAAGACGCCTGTATCTTTGTAGTGACTGGGTGTATTGATACATCATCCGAATTGTAATTAATAACTTCACCATGCTCAAAGGGATATTTAATGTCTGCTTTTTTATGTTTACCCATCTGTCAATAGGTGACCTTCTTTGCGAGGCATTGGAAAACCTCCCTGGTCTTTGTGGTTGAATCTGTGTTTGAAATTCAATGCTCGACTGATGGAGCTTACAGATACTTGTATGTGTGGGGGACAGTGATGTGGTAGTCATTCAAAAAACCCTCACAGCTGTAATCGCTGCCAAAGGTTATTCCAACATGTATTGGCTCGGGGGTTGAATACTTATCAAATCAAGATATATTAGTGTTTTGACATTAGAGTATTTTGTGTAGATCGTTGACAAAATGTGGAAAAAGTCAAGGGGTGTGAGTACTTTCTGAAGGCTCTGTATATGTCCCCTCAGTATGTTATACCGAGTGACTGACTGAAAGGGAACATACAGTAATGAATATAGCTACTGTTCCCTGAAGGAGGGAACAGGACATTACATATTTTGGCCCTGTGCCGTCAGGGGGTTTGGGTTCAATGAAGAGCAGTATTGAATTGAGAATATTAATGCAAGCCCCGGTGTTATAGCCAGGAAGGCGGGGCTTCCGAGGGCGGGCTCTGCATTCATTGGCAATTTGGGTGTGTTTCTAGTTTTTTTCCAGGTGAATGTGATTGGTCGTTGACTCCCCATTGTATGTTATTCCTCGTTCCCCCCTTCAGGGAACAGTAGTTATACTCATATTTGTACGTTTTCAAGAAATCCAGAGAATCCCCTATTCAGGACAGCAACTTTCAGACTCTCAGAGAACCCTTAGTTTCTGAAAAAGACAGCACACTTGAACTTATAACTGCTTGCATGTTAAACAATCCTCATTTAGATTGTGACCTGCTGTTTTTGTCAACTTAATTAGGGACAACATCTGGAACAATCATAGGCAGCCACCACAAATTATTTGTCAAAATAAACCATTATTAACACAACCGATGGCCTCACTGCACTGCAATCAGTGCAGATTCTAGGTTTTAGAATACTCGATGTTAGAACATACTCAGTAACTGCTGTATGTGTGGGGGGAAAACATGACTGTGATAATGAAATACAGTGGTGATTGAAAAGCTGAAGGTCTTGTGCTGTGTCCCTCCATAGCTGAAGAGGCCTGGGTTAAGTCTCAATTGTCACCCGATTCCCTTTATATTGCACTACTTTTGGCCAAATCACTATGGGCCTCTGGTCAAAAGTAGAGCTCTATGTAGGGAATAGAGTGCCATTTGGGACACAGACCTGAAGTTGCAGTAAAGCCTATCATTTCCTGCATGGGGGTTCTGTTGCGGTCATCTGATGATTGATAACCAGGCAGCAGATGTTTCAGGAAGCAGACCATTGATGACAGTCCTTGAAGGAGGAGCACGATGATTCGGGTTCATCACCATCACACACCATCTACTGCACATCCACACGCACATACACACAAGCACCATCTCGCCATCCATCACAGCAGTAAATAAGAGGCCTTGTTCTCAGGCCTTTCACAGAAACACACAGAACCGGTGATGATTAATTAAATTATAAGAAATAGATGATCAGAGACACTGATCTTACAATCTTATACATCCAGGGGCAAGGATGATTGCGTTTGTAATTATGGACGACAACAAGACGCATTACATGTATTTTTTATGGAGTGAGGATGGTTTTACATCATGTATGTACGTCTGGGGCTTTGATTCAATCTCAAGATACCATATGAACTTGAAGCATAGATCGCTGCTGGAATTAAATGAGGCGAAATGGCTTAAAAAACGCACATGGAATAATTTTTTAGATAATGACATTGCATATGTAAAACTGCAACCTGATGGGAAAAGTTGCACTGATAAGCGAGCAGAGAGGATGGAGAGAGAGAGAGTGCCCAGGGAACTGGCAGTGTATTGTTGTTGTGCGTTTTTTCTTACCCACAGTCAGTTTGAGCTTCAGAAGCCTGTCTGCAGGGTAGAAACGCATTCAGCTCTGAAGGATTTGAGAAACAATGCAATCGTCCTGAATGTAAATTGGTTCAATGCATGGCATACAGATTGCTCCGAGTCTAAACACAGTCACATATAGTATTCGTTAGTTCAGAAAGCTTTCTCTCTCTTTCACTCTCTTCTTTCTCTCTCAGATTTCAGATTTGATTTGCCCTTACGAAAATGGTATCAGCCCCGACAAAAATGTTAATTAAAAATAAAAATGTTCATTCATCCACATAATAATCCAAATTTCCTGTCGCTGCAGGATTATTTTCCTGCTGTAGCAAACTGGCTCAAATTAAAATCCTGCGTCTGTAGCTAGCATTTATTTTCTCTGTTTCTCATTGGAGACCGTGTTCAGACCATAGGGGGAAAAGTTCACTATCTGCTTAACCAAATGTGTGTGTCTGTGTGTCGCATTCTGCCTAACCAAGTCTGACATCAAAATGTCCCCTTCTTCAATGCAACCTTAACAGTAAATAACAGAATAATCAGATGTGGACTGGTGAAGACTTCCAGACGCCTCCCCATGTCTAAACCCTATAGAGGTGTGTAACGTGTGGGGCCTGGCCCGGCCATCCTAAAACCAGATGGTGGACATTTATAACTTTTGAGGAGGAATTCCATACCCACATGTAGGATACGATGCCTCTGGGAGCAAATCCCACCCCAATATCTATTCCTCGTTGGTTTAACGTAATTTCATTGAAATGACGTGGAAACAACATTGATTCAAGCAGTGTGTGCCCAGTGGGACTTGTATGATCATCCCACATTCTGTTGCTATTACATTTTATTAAGACTTTCGAATATTAGAAAAGTATAATGGACTTGAAAATGTTAGAAAGTATACTAATGGACTTTAGAATGTTAAAGTATACTAATGGACTTTAGAATGTTAGAAAGTATACTAATGGACTTTAGAATGTTAAAGTATACTAATGGACTTTAGAATGTTAGAAAGTATACTAATGGACTTTAGAATGTTAAAGTATACTAATGGACTTTAGAATGTTAGAAAGTATACTAATGGACTTTAGAATGTTAAAGTATACTAATGGACTTTAGAATGTTAGAAAGTATACTAATGGACTTTAGAATGTTAGAAAGTATACTAATGGACTTTAGAATGTTAGAAAGTATACTAATGGACTTTAGAATGTTAAAGTATACTAATGGACTTTAGAATGTTAGAAAGTATACTGATGGACTTTAGAATGTTAGAAAGTATACTAATGGACTTTAGAATGTTAGAAAGTATACTAATGGACTTTAGAATGTTAGAAAGTATACTAATGGACTTTAGAATGTTAGAAAGTATACTAATGGACTTTAGAATGTTAGAAAGTATACTAATGGACTTTAGAATGTTAGAAAGTATACTAATGGACTTTAGAATGTTAGAAAGTATACTAATTGACTTTAGAATGTTAGAAAGTATACTAATGGACTTTAGAATGTTAGAAAGTATACTAATGGACTTTAGAATGTTAGAAAGTATACTAATGGACTTTAGAAAGTAAACTCGCACTCCTTGACGTGCTACCAGGTGCATGGAGAGAAAGGTACACTGTACTAAATAAAAAAGATAACCTCTAGCACACTGCTGGAGTGGTGGAGTTTTCTTATTTTATTGACGTTAGTATGTTACCCAGCATTTCATCCATCATTTACAGTAATAACCAGTTTGTTGATAACAAATAGCTATTGATTCCTATGTTGAGCACCTTACAAACTCTTTTGTCTTGCAATTACACTGCATTCTTGGTGGTCCATTTGGTTTGTTTGTTAATTACCTTGCAGGGAGATAAGGGAAGACATTTCATCCAAACAAGTTAGTTAGCCAGGAGATTGCATCAGTGCAAATGAGGATAATGAAATAAACACTGTCCTAAAGTAATTGATTAGCAATTAAGCTATTAGAATTGAACAAATGGCATTGTTTTATGGTTTGTTGTTTGTTTTATAGCCCTTGCCTTCAGTCAATTACAAAAGTGCCCTCTTTGGCCTCATGGGTGGAATATTATTAATATTCTTCATTTCATAATGAATAAAGAGTTTGTTTTTTTACGACAAAAATCCGATGTTTCTATGCCAAACAGTTTTGTTATATTTCAGTCTTCTGTGATGTATATAAAGTGTAATATTGGGATGAAAACTCATAATTGTGTACATTTCAACTCTATATCTGACATGGTACAGGTGTCTTCTTTTTTCAAGCCCATAACCATGTGTGTGAGGTGTAATACTTTTGAATCAAAGTCAATTTGTTTAAGACCACCAAGAAACACTCTGTGACCCTGATTCAGCCCACTGCAGTAAAAGGTTTATGTTGTGCAATATTGCAATACATACGAAGACTACAGTACCATGGATGTGTTTTTACTGTAGCACACATACCAAAGTTTTTAGGACACAGTACTTCACCAGTAATAAGAAAGGAAGTACAATATGGATATCATCATCTCAATAGATACAATCCTGACTCTGTGTACATACAACATTAAATCTTCCTGCATCTGAGAGAACACTATTTACAATTTTTGTATAAGTTAAGGGTTACTTTTCAGGAGGTTTATTGTTCCATTCGTTGCTGTTAGTGAAATGTGTATATATTTTAAACCTAGCAGAGAAATGTGTATACTTTAAATGACACAGATCCATTAATTCTGAGATGCTCCACATTCCATTGTTATCTTCGTTTTCTCACGGAATAATTGAGATCAGCAGTATAACTTGACTTGTACTCAAAAACACCATACAGATATGGCAAAAAATATATTTCTGGTGTGTGTGTCTACTGGGTCAACCTGGTCCTTTCTCTGAGAGGGGAGGCCCAGGCAGGCCCTGTATGCCTGATGGATGGAGGGCTGAGGGGTTTATAGTCATTGTGAAAGAGGAACTACACGTCTAGTTTATCTCCTCCACCAACATTCATCTACACACACACACACACACACACACACACACACACACACACACACACACACACACACACACACACACACACACACACACACACACACAATGTACTGTGTCTGGGCCTAGCCAGATAATATAATTAACCCACAGTCCTTTGTTTCTCTCCACCACTGCCCAGCCCCTGTATCAACGCAGAACAACCATTTGAAAGAGGATCTCTCATTTCCATCCGTAACAATGGTCTGATAGTGTGATCATGTGCCTAAGTGACGGATTCAATCCAGCTTGGTAAAATAGAAAGGCGATGAAGTGGCAGCATCATTAGCTATTATGGCTTCATTTAGTCCCACTTAATTGTTTTAATCATTGGCAAACAGTCTCTGATGGAAAGTATTTGTAAGGATTTATAAGGCATCATGTTTGAAGTGTTTGAATGGGCATACAAACAATCAAGCTTCAGACAAAATGATGGTCTGTATGAAAAAATAATTGGATTGAGAAAATACTGCTCGGAGTGGTTGTGAACTGAAATAGCAACATGTTTTCACACAATAACACTAAACACGCATGCACTAGGGATAGCGAGTCAAGCTCATAATGTTGAGCAAAAGTCCCCTTTGACTGCCTTGGATGGTGGCAGTAGTGTTTGGCCAGCGTATGCTGCATGATGTCATAGCTCAAGGTCTGTGTCATTACTGGAACACTGAGTCACCTTTGCCCGAGCACAAGACGTTGCAGAAGGACTCATCACTTGTCATATTGTATCAGAAGAATACTCCAAATACAGCCAAGCTGTTAGACTTTGATTCACATTTATGCGACGATGTCAAATGAATGAGCTCAGGCTGTGTGAGCTAACCCCAAATACAGTAAATATAAAAGTAAAGGACTTTGCACAAACAGAATAATTACATTGAAAAAACTTGGGCAAACTTTCCTGGTGTTCAAGGTCTATATTGGAGGCTTTTAAGTAACTTCAGGACAAGCTGTACTTTGTGATTAATGACTCTACTTTGTGAGGCTCTCTATGGAACAAATAACCATCATAGCAAGAGGCAAGCAGTCTACAGTAAATGCTGTGAATTGTGCTTCACAGGGCTGAAAGTGAACCAGGGGTCCCAAGAGGTTTGCCTAATGGGAATAGGATGGTAAGGTCACAGCATAGAGTAGACATGAATTGCAGTATGTATTATGTGTATGACAGCTACTCTGCTTTGTATTGTAGGTCCATTGTGATCCACTCAATGAAATATCCTCTTAGGCGCCTGAAAAGATTTGGCTCAGTCATGACCATACGCTGAGATACACCTGAGCCCAGGGAGGCCTATCTCTCTGAATGAAAAGTGGGTGTTCGCATCTATTGAAATACAGAGAAGCCATTTTGGATCTGGTTAAGCATGTGTATATGGGGTAGATGAGGCAGTATAGAGCCCCACAGTGGAGGTGTCATTATACCCATAAAACCTTGCGGTCAAACAGGGAAATGGTTCCAATCGTTTTTCCTCCATTCATCTTTCCCATCGTGAACTTTAGTGTTTCGTGTAGGCTTATCCTGTTGTGACGTTGTAATAACCATGTAAATCTCTCTCGGACAAGGTGACTTGTATTAATATATTGGGCTCTATTTATTCTCAGATTAAAAAATTATAATCAACATAAAATCCCTGCAATCTCCTGCACATAATCTGTAGCTGGCACCTATGCTAATAGGTACATTTAAAGAAATTATTAATCCAGAGATTCTTACCTTTGACTCAATTTGGCTGTCTTGTCCAGTTCATCATGGTTTTTGTAGTTCTTTGTGATAGCCACATAAGCAGCTAATTAGCATTTCATTTGTTGAGGATAAATACAGGCAACTATATTGATAAAAGCCACCTTGTCCGAAAGGGATTGACACGGTTATCAAAACGCCACGCCAAGGAAAACCTTCACAAAACACAGCCCTTATTTTAAGTGTTTCTAAAATCACCTATGGGAAATATTTATGGTGGAAAAACTATTGGAACCATTTCCCTTTTTGACCTCTAGGTTTTATGGGTATTATGACTCATACTGTGGTACTCTATACTGTCTGACTGGAATAGAGAAACTAAGGGAGGCTGTTTGACACTTCCCCACCGGTGGTGCTGTGCATGGACTCCCATCCAACCGCTGCATAAAAACCTCATCTGAATCCTGCTGCAGCCAAGGCCCATTTGATTAGGTCTGCATCTGCATCCCAAATGGCACCCAATCCCTATTTAGTGCACTACTTTTGATCAGGGTCCATAGGCTTTTGATCAGGGTCCATAGGCCCCCCCCCCCCCCCCCCCGTGACAGAACATCAGTTTAATGTCCCCACTTTCATTTGTCCATCAAATCAAATGCTATTTGTCACATGCTTGGTAAACAACAGGTGTAGACTAACAGTGAAATGCTTACTTACGGGACCTTCCCAACAACGCTGAGATAAAGTAAATAGAGAAATAATAGAAAAGTAAAAACACATTAATACAAAGTAATACTAAATACACAATGAGTAACGACAGCTTGGCTATATACACAGAGCACCGATGTCGATGTACAGGGGTACGAGGTAATTGAGGTAGATACAAAAGTATGTGGACACCCCTTCAAATTAGTGGATTTGTCTATTTCAGCCACACACATTGCTGAAAGGTGTATAAAATCGAGCACACGGCCATGCAATCTCCATAGACAAACATTGGCAGTAGAATGGCCTTACGAAAGAGCTCAGTGACTTTCAATGTGGCACCGTCATACGATTGCCACCTGTCAGTTCGTCAAATTTCTACCCTGCGAGAGCTGCCCTGATCAACTGTAAATGCTGTTATTGTGAAGTAGAAACGTCTAGGAGAAACAATGACTCAGCCGCGAAGTGGTAGGCCACACAAGCGGGACTGCCGAGTCCTGAGGCGCGTACCGTGTAAAAATTCTCCGTCCTCGGGTGCAACACTCACTACCGAGTTCCAAACTGCCTCTAGAAGCAGCATCAGCACAATAACTGTTTGTTGGGAGCTTAATGACATGGGTTTCCATGGCCGAGCAGCCACACTCAAGCCTAAGATCACCCTGCGCAATGCCAAGTGTCAGCTGGAGTGGTGTAAAGCTCGTCGCGATTGGACTTTGGAGCAGTTGAAACGGGTTCTCTGGAGTTATGAATAACGCTTCACCGTCCGACAGACGAATCTGGATTTGGCGGATGCCAGGAGAACGCTACCTGCCCGAATGCATAGTGCCAACTGTACAGTTTGGTGGAGGAGGAATAATGGTCTGGGGCTGTTTTTCATGTTCATGGTTCATACAGAAATGGTTTGTTGAGATCGGTGTGGAAGAACTTGACTGGCCTGCAGAGAGCCCTGACCTCCCCAACGAACACCTTTGGGATGAATTGGAACTCCGACTGTGAGCCAGGCCTAATCGCCCAACATCAGTGCCCGACCTCACTAATGCTCTTGTGGCTGAATGGAAGCAAGTGCCCGCAGCAATGTTACAACATCTAGTGGAAAGCCTTCCCAGAAGAGCGGAGGCTATTATAGCTGCAAAGGGGGGACCAACTCCATATTAATGCCCATGATTTTGGAATGAGATGTTCGACAAGCAGGTGTCCACATACATTTGTGTATGTACATATAGGTTGGGATAAAGCGACAGATAGTAGCAGCAGCCACGGAATCGTGGCTGAATGACAACATGGATATTCAGCTAGCGGGATATACGCTGCACCGGCAAGATAGAACAGCACACTCCGGTAAGACGGGGGGGGGGTCTGTGCATATTTGTAAACAACAGCTGGTGAAAGAAATCTAAGGAAGTCTCTAGATTTTGCTCGCCTGAAGAAGAGTATATTGTGATAAATTGCAGGCCACACTACTTGCCTAGAGAGCTTCCAGCTATACTTTTCGTGGCTGTATATTTACCACCACAGACAGATGCTGGCACTAAGACCGCACTCAGTCAGCTGTATAAGGAAATAAGCAAACAGGTAACCACTCACCCAGAGGCGGCACTCCTAGTGGCCGGAAACTTTAATGCAGGGAAACTGAAATCAGTTCTACCAAATTTCTATCAACATGTTAAATGTGCAACCAGAGGGAAAACAATTCTAGATCACCTGTACTCCACTAAGCTAAGGAGCGACTTACAGTAGTGAATGCATACCTTTCATTTCATGCATTTTTTTTTTTTTTTTTTTTTTGTACTGACCCCCCATGGGAATCGAACCCACAACCCTGGCGTTGCACACACCATACTGGTGTGCAAACACCATGCTCTACCAACTGAGCCACAGCCTGACTAACCGGTGTCTGTATGTAGCCTCGCTACTTTTACATCCTCGCTGCTGTATATAGCCTGTCTTTTTACTGTTGTTTTATTTCTTTACTTACCTATTGTTCACCAACTGAGCCACTACCAACTGAGCCACAGCCATCTATGACTTGGATGGCTGGAGTCTTTCACAATTTTTATGGCCGTCCTCTGACACGCCTGGTATAGAGGTCCTCGATGGCAGGGAGCTCGGCCTCAGTGGTGTACTGGGCCGTATGCACTACCCTTTGTTTTTTTGAATGAGAACACATTCTCATTTACAACAACGACCTGGGGAATAGTTACAGGGGAGAGGAGGGGAATGAATGAGTCAATTAGTAGTGCCTTGTGGTCAGATGCCAAGCAATTGCCATACCAAGCGAGGATGCAGCCTGTTAAAATGCTCTTAATGGTGCAGCAGTATAACCGTTTGAGGATCTGAGGGCCCATGCGGCCATGCCAAATCTTTTCAGCCTCCTGAGGGAGAAGAGGCCTTGTCGTGCCCTCTTCCTGACTGTGTTGGTCTGTTTGGACCACAATAGATCCTTAGTGATGTGGACACTGAGGAACTTGAAGCTCTCGACCTGCTCCACTACAGCTATGGCAATGAAAATGGGGGACTGCTCGGCCCACCGTTTCCTGTAGTTCACGATCATCATGCAACAGAATGCACAGTAGGAGGCTGATGGAATCAGTGTGGTTGAACATTAAATTGCAGTAAGAGAAAACACTCAAATAGAATTTGCTAGAAATATAATAATAATAATATAATATGCCATTTAGCAGACACTTATCAAAAGCAACTTAAAGTAGTGTGTGACATGCATTTAGAAATCTAGAATAGATACCTCAGATTCCCCATTTAAGATGCAAAGTGTTACTGTTGTTACTTTTAAACGCTAGATTACAATCCCTTTTGAGAGCCTGACATGTTGATAGTGTGTGTTTCCAGGACAACAGCTACCTTCCATGGTCTGGAATATGAATATTGACAGAAGGTTATGGGTTGAAGGCGTTGACTTTTACTCTCCCTGGGTGTAAATAAGACAAATAGTAAGGCGCTTGGCAAGAATACATGTAATATATTCTCTATCCTGTCATAAGGCTCCATGCCCATGGCTGGTTTACCTTGAGATGAAAAAGATAATGATCAAAGTATTTTAATTGCTCTCTCTTTTCCCTGATCCAAGCATATGGCACATTGATGCTGCAGTTAATGTGGTCTCCCAGGCGAGAGATGTCTTCTGAATGCTCCGTACACACTAACTAATGAGCACGTCTGTGATAGATTACAGCGAGTGAACTCTCAAGGGGGTGATAAAGAAAGACTTACTTAAATAGGACACACTGTGTCTAGTTCTACTATCTATCCATCTACTTCAATATACCCACTGACTGAATGCATGGGATTATCCTTTAGAGAGATGATGCAAGGTCAAATCATGACAAAAGATCTATGTGATGTACAGTAACAACAAAGTTAAAGCATACTGTAATGGAGGCAGACAAACATGAACTGTATTTTTGTCTCTTACAAAAGAGAAAGCTGTGAGTCCTCCAGTGAGGAACACAGCAGAGCCGAGCATCATGAGTGTGAGAATGATGAAGGTACCAGATTGTGTGATGTACAGCTGAGAGCTCAGCCTGTACGGCCTCTCTGTGATGTGCAATCTGTTACCTGGGTTTGCCCTTCAAACCTTTCACACACTGGAAGACACAGAGTAACACTGTTTGATGCTGCAGGTTTTCCACCTTTGATTTTCAAGAAGCATATTTCCCGACGCTTCACAACACAAAGGCTAAATCGGATGAAACACAGGAGTTGGTATGACGACATGGATGGGTTGATTCGTTCCTATTGTTTATGAAAAGGCGTGGATGCCCAAATTAGCTTGACGCTAATTCAGAAGACAAGCTGTTAATTTATCCCATGCAGCAAACGAAACCAATGGCTTCTTTCACATGGTTCCACATGGCAATACACCAAGCCATAACATTAGCTGACTAATTGCCTCATGAATTCCCGTCTGGGTGAGTGAGTGTAGCCACAGTGTAATATGCCTAGTGACTAAGCTGATTTAAACCAATAAAGAGGCACTAGGACTCTAATGAACAAGCTCAACAAGTGATGATTCATCTGTATGACACTGGCCATTTTCACACCTCCTCCCATTCAGGCATGAACCTTAGCATCAGGCAGTGTTATGACTGATGACTGACCACCAGGTTAGAATTTTGTCACCCAACTCACTTTTACTCTATGCTTGTGTGTACCGCATGCTGTGTGGCTGTGTGGGGTAAACCTCTGAGGTGTCGGTAGTTGGGACTGTCGTTCAGATGCGGGTGTATTGAAATTCAGCTTTAGAAGCACTACTGTCCCTCCACCAAACCCCACCCCAGCTACCATGAGAACCCTGCCCCATCTCCCATGTTGGCCAGTCAATAGTGGGTCAGTCATGGCACATTTAGCTTGTTGAAGATCAAATGTCTCTCACATTGGAATCCATTAGTACATGGGACAGTGGCTATTTTTTGAAGACATTAATTAATAAATAAATACATTTTGTTGAATCAATTTAATAGGATCTCTACGGTATCGCCAATGTCTTCTTTTCCACACAGTCAATTTTAACTGTGATCTAGTGTCAACTGTAGCAATTAGCCACACACCAAAAATACTGTAATGCTAGAACTTGATTCAGACACTGCTCTTCAACAATTTGCTACATTATTTCACGTTTTTTTGTGTTCATTAAATAAATGTGTAGCGCTGATGAATTGGTTCCTTTGTATTTTAAACTGCAGTTAGTTGATTTCAAACTGCATTGCAATGCTTAAACAGATTATGCAAATGTTTTGTGCTGCTGACTTTATTTTAATACCTGGAATAAAGTGAGGATTTACTTCTATGGAGGTTAAAGTGGATCTAAGTTGTTTATGTGCTCCTTCTTTGCACATTACATTATCATAGCATAGTGCTCTGCTGCCTCTTACTCTAACTAATCCTAAAGACTAATCCTGTTGTAAACCATTAGTATTTTAAAGATGCACTACGCAGAAATCGATCCGCCATTTCCTGGTCGCTCAAATTAGAATAGTTTGCCTAATTTCGGTTTATGTGAAAAAACAGGAAAGTATTGTGTAGAGAATCATTGTACCATCTAAACCGCTGTGAAATATACTTTCCACAACTAAAAATGTTGTATTTTCAGCTGTTTGAAGCTGGTGTACAAAAGGAAAAGACAAAAAAAAACATACTATGAGAATGACAGATCTATAACCCATTGCTATGTGAATTTGGTCGGGTAACCCAAAAAGTTACATATTGCAGCTTTAACTCTTATATCTGTTGGTCTGACATGACATGGTTTTTAAAAAAAATCTTACTACTTTCAAGTGATGGTGGTTTTATGCTAAACCAGGCCACAAGTTCTCTGTTTCATTCCTGCATGGCTGCCTGCATGTGATTTCTTCCAATTGAAGATGTGGATCTAACCAATCTCCCTGGTTAGATATCAAATAACTCTATTTATCATTCAAATGTTTTCCCGCAGAGTTGGTGATGCTTGTCACTTTATAATTTATTTATTTATTTATAGTACTTTATTGCTAGTTATATGTACATACAGTTGAAGTCAGAAGTTTACATACACCTTAGCCAAATACATTTAAACTCAGTTTTCACCATTCCTGACAATCCCAGTAGAAATTCCCTGTCTTAGGTCAGTTATGATCACCGCTTTATTTTAAGAATGTGAAATGTCAGAATAATAGTAGAGAGAATGATTTATTTTAGCTTTTGTGGCTCAGTTGGTAGAGCATGGTGTTTGCAACACCAGCATGGCGTGTGCAACGCCAGGGTTGTGGGTTCGATTCCCACGGGGGGCCAGTACAAAAAATGCATGAAATGTATGCATTCACTACTGTAAGTCGCTCTGGATAAGAGCGTCTGCTAAATGACTAAAATGTAATGTAAATGTAATGAGTTCTTTCATCACATTCCCAGTGGGTCAGAAGTTTACATACACTCAATTAGTATTTGGTAGCATTGCCTTTAAATTGTTTAACTTGGGTCAAACTTTTCAGGTAGCCTTCCACAAGCTTCCCACAATAAGTTGGGTAAATTTTGGCCCATTCCTTCTGACAGAGCTGGTGTAACTGAGTCAGGTTTGTAGGCCTCCTTGCTCGCACATGCTTTTTCAGTTTTGCCCACAAATTTTCTATGGAATTGAGGTCAGGGCTTTGTGATGGCCACTCCAATACCTTGACTTTGTTGTCTTTAAGCCATTTTGCCACAACTTTGGAAGAATGCTTGGGGTCATTGTCCATTTGGAAGACCCATTTGCGATCAAGCTTTAACCTGTCTGGGCTAGGGGGCAGTATTTTCACGGCCGGATGAAAAACGTACCCATTTTAAACAGGTTACTACTCTGGCCCAGAAACTAGAATATGCATATTATTCGTAGATTTGGATAGAAAACACTCTGAAGTTTGTAAAACTGTTTGAATGGTGTCTGTGAGTATAACAGAACTCATCTGGCAGGCAAAAACCTGAGAAAAAGTTAACTAGGAAGTGGAGGATCTGAGAATAGTAGTTCTTCTTTCTAGTCCCTTAAGAAACTACAGTATCCGTGGGGTTATGTTGCACTTCCTAAGGCTTCCATTGGCTGTCTAAAGCCTTCAGAAAGTGGTTTGAGCATTCTCCTGTCACTGGGCAGATAATAGGAGCTCAGTTTCTGAGTGGACTGCCTGGCAACAAAGGCATTGGATATGCGCGGTCACGCGAGCACGCTGTTCCTTCTTTTTCTCCATGAATGAATACGCTATTGTCCGGTTGGAATATTATTGCAATTTTACGTTAAAAATCCCATAAACATTGATTTTAAACAGCGTTTCACATGCTTCTAAGTACGGTAATGGAACATTTTGACTTTTCGTCTCTGGTTTCGCGCTCGCGCGTTATGCCTTTGGATAAGTGATCTGTACGCACGAACAAAACGGAGGTATTTGGACATAAATATGGATTATTTGGAACAAAAACAACATTTCTTGTGGAAGTAGCAGACCTGGGAGTGCATTCTGATGAAGAAAAGCAAAGGTATGAGAATATTTCTAATACTAATTCAGAGTTTAGCTTGCCCCGAACTTGGCGGTTGTCTGTATAGCTCACCGTGATGGCTGAGCTATGTACTCAGAATATTGAAAAATGTGCTTTCTCCTTAAAGCTATTTTAAAATCTGACACAGCGGTTGCATCCAGGGGTAGTCTATCTACAATTCTTTAAATAATTGTTATATATTTTGTCAACATTTATGATGAGTATTTTTGTAAATTGATGTGCACATTCACCGATCGTTTTGGTGGGAATACATTTTCTGAACACGCGCTAATGTAAAAGGCTGTTTTTGGATATAAATATGAGCTTTATCGAACAAAACATACATGTATTGTGTAACATAATGTCCTAGGAGTGTCATTTGATGAAGATCGTCAAAGGTTAGTGCTTCATTTAGCTGTGTTTTGGGTTTTATTGACACATGTCCTTGCTTGGAAAATGGCTGTGTGATTATTTTTGTCTATGTACTCTCCTAACATAATCTAATGTTTTACTTTCGCTGTAAAGCCCTTTTGAAATCGGACAATGTGGTTACATCAAGGAGAAGTGTATCTTTAAAATGGTGTAAAATAGTTGTATGTTTGAGAAAGTTAAATTATGACATTTTGTTGTTTTTGAATTTGCCGATATTTCACTGGCTGTGTCCCGCGGGACGCTAGCGTCCCACCTAGCCCATAGAAGTTAACTTCCTGACTGATGTCTTGAGATGTTGCTTCAATATATCCACATAATTTTCCTGCCTCATGATGCCATCTATTTTGTGAAGTGCACCAGTCCCTCCTGCAGCAAAGCACCCCCACAACATGATGCTGCCACCCCCGTGCTTCACGGTTAGGATGGTGTTCTTCAGCTTGCAAGCCTCCCCCTTTTTCCTCCAAACATAACAATGGTCATTAGGGCCAAACAGTTCTATTTTTGTTTCATCAGACCAGAGGACATTTCTCCAAAAAGTACGATCTTTGTCCCCATGTGCAGTTGCAAAACAGAAGTCTGGCTTTTTTATGGCGGTTTTGGAGCAGTGGCTTCTTCCTTGCTGAGCGGTCTATCAGCTTAAGTTGATATAGGACTCATTTTACTGTGGCTATAGATACTTTTGTAACGGTTTCCTTCAGCACCTTCACAAGGTCCTTTGCTGTTGTTCTGGGATTGATTTGCACTTTTCGCACCAAAGTATGTTCATCTCTAGGAGACAAAACGTGTCTCCTTCCTGAGCGGTATGACGGCTGCGTGGTCCCATGGTGTTTATACTTGCATACTATTGTTTGTACAGATAAACGTGGTACCTTCAGACTTGTGGAGGTCTACAATTTGATGGCTGTCTGATTTCTTTTGATTTTCCCATAATGTCAAGCAAAGAGGCAGTGAGTTTGAAGGTAGGCCTTGAAATACATCCACAGGTACACCTCCAATTGACTCAAATGATGTCAATTATCCTATCAGAAGCTTCTAAAGCCATGACATCATTTTCTGGAACGTTTCAAGCTGTTTAAAGGCACAGTCAACTTAGTGTATGTAAACTTCTGACCCACTGGAATTGTGATACAGTGAATTATAAGTGAAATAATCTGTCTAAAGAATTGTTGGAAAAATTACTTGTGTCATGCACAAAGTAGATGTCCTATTCGAGTTGCCAAAACTATAGTTTGTTAACAAGAAATTTGTGGAGTGGTTGAAAAACGAGTTTTAATGACTCAAACTTAAGTGTATGTAAACTTCCCACTTCAACTATATCTACCTTAATTACCTCGTACCCCTGCACATCGACTCGGTACTGGTACCCCATGTATATAGTATTGGTACCCCATGTATATAGTAAAGTTATGGTTACTCGTGTATTTTTCTTTACAGCTTTTATTATTACTTTTCTATTGTTTCTCTATTTTCTTTCTCTCTGCATTGTTGGGAAGGGCCAATAAGTAAGCATTTGACTGTTAGTCTACAACTGTTGTTTACAAAGCATGTGACAAATAAAATTTGTTTTGATTTTGTCCACCACTTCCCATTTCAGTTTCCGGGACCAATGAGTAACACATAGCCAAGTCCCTTATGGCAACCTATTCCCTACATAGTGCACTACTTTTGACCAGGGCCCTATGTAGGGAATAGGGTACCATTTGGGACACAGTCCCATGCCAGGTGGACACGTGTGTTCCATTTGGACAGACTGATGCTAAGTGGCACTCTAAAACGATTCAGACGGAAATAATTGTAACTTATGTCGACAGAAAATCGGACTCATCAGGGGTCTACACCCTTCTTCTCCCCCCCTGTTCCTACCCTTATGTCTTCTCGTGTTACCCACGGCGCTGCCAAAATGGGATAACAGGCATCATTTTGTTGAGGCTTTTATGACGGACATGTTTGTTCCCCCAACCATTCAATAGAGTAATGAATTTAATAAGCAACAGCCTCCTTCCCCTAACGCTGTATACGCTGTATGGAAGCCCCCAGTAATGAAGGTTTATGTGATGTGCTAAACAGCCTAACGTCCTTTGCTCTCATTACAGAGGCTTTCACAGCCTGCTAACAGCTCCTCAGTCAAGCTTGAATAACAGGCCAAGATGAGGAACTACGTCCCAAATGGCACCCTATTTCCTCGGGCTCATAGGGCTCTGGTCAAAAGTAGTGCACTATGCAGGGAATAGTGTGCGTCCTAAATGGATGAGATTTCATGTGCTCCATGGAGAGATGCGTCACATCCCATGGATAGTCTGCCGCATAATAATGGATTGAGCAATATTGCAGAACATCTACAAACTACGGCTGATCCCTCTACCTTCCGACGATGGAAACCCAGAAACTGATAGTGATGGAGACGATGATAATGTGCACCCCAGTGCCACAGGTGAAGAGGGAACGCTTTTCTGCCAACTGTTTGCCGACCTTCACTTTAAGTAAGCTGGCACAGCAATCGGTCTGGCAGAACCCAATATCTAGCTACTGATAAACATTAAGCTATTGGAATGGTAGAGCGTCGTACAGATATGCCATACTGGACTAACATGTCGGCTAGATTTCTGTGAACAAATAAGCACACCATATTTTTTTAAGCGTTTTTATTGCAAGAGTAATATTCCTCCTGCAAATGCAAAACTTGTAAAAAAATAAAGTTTTCTCCAGTTGCATCTGAGCAATCTCGGGTGGCAGGTAGCCTAGTGGTTAGAGCATCGGACCAGTAACCAAAAGTTTGCTGGCTCGAATCCCTGAGCTGACAAGGTAAAAAATTGTCGTTCTGCCCCTGAACAAGGCAGTTAACCCACTGTTCCCCGGGCGCTGTTATGGCAGCCCCCCGCACCTCTCTGATTCAGAGGGGTTGGGTTAAACGTGCAAGACACATTTCAGTTGAATTCATTCAGTTGTACAACTGTCCTCCTCGGGGTTTGATGGCACCAGACCTTCCGGGGATCTGCTGGTGGATGGGGCATCCTGCTGCAACAGCGAAGTGGAGATCCCCTCAGACGCTGGAGCTAGAGATGCGCTGCAACAATATAATTATTGTTTTCAGTTTAGCTTACTTATGTCCGATAAAACTTCTACTTTTTTAATCAAAATATAATGTGAAGTGTTTTAAATCCTACTTATCCTACTGCTCATTGGCCCTGAAAAGCGCAGAGTCTTGGCCCTCTCCAATGCCGGAAAGGGTCACATTTGAGCACCCCAGGTACATTCAGCTATGGCACTGAGGGGTTTAGGTGGAGGGCCACCTCCTGAATGCAGAGAATACCCATCAGACAACAAAATAGTCTACTTTACAGTGTGGATAACATAGCAACTGAATTTAGGTCTATCTGTTTTTTCCATTTGCCTGCAGGAGTTGGCCATCTCCAACCTACAGTTTGATAGGATGGTGTACCAGCGTTTTTCACATTCTTCAGGAGTTCTTACAGAAAAATGAAATGTGCTGTTTATTAATTCAGAGATGGCTCTCCACGAGTCATTCTTGTGCTGGCTTGTCAATGTAGGATTGCATTTGCCCTTGATAATACTTTTGTATTTCTCAACTTGCCCTGCAAGTAAAATATTGTACTTTCCTCCTCCCACCAGTTCGGTTTTCTTTTTATTTCCAACAATATGACATGTGTTTAAAAAAGCTAGAAACTGAAAAGGGATTTGTAGTTCTACAGTATGTAAAGAGGGTAACGTGAGAGCTGTTCGTAATGTCCTCTAAAACTAATTTGGTGAGTTAAATTAGCCCATCTCTCACAACAGTGCCAACCTTTCATACGCTGGTATGAATTTCTTTGGGGTGGGGGATTATTATTTCATTTAAATAGGTCTAATAACCAATGTTATATTGGCCAACACCATTATGATTACATTTTAATATAACAATAAAAATAATAAATAATAGCATACAAAACAGACATCGTAACACTGTTGCTAGGCCTATAATTAGTTTGATATTAATGTTGCTTAAATGTATCAGTATTGTTTTTGGAAATGTGGAATCCACTCAGTGTGCCCTTTTTCTACTCTGAAAAACTACAAAACATCATCACACTTTCACTTAACGGCTCTTCTCATGTCATAAAAACGTGCTGAGATCAAGTCATATGACTGAGTCCTGCTCATTGCTGGGAGTAGGGGAGAGACGCTTCATAACTACCTTTTAGGTCCTACTCTGAGCGGTGAGTAAATTAGGTCACAGTCATACTTTTAGCGCAATTCCTAGGAGTAATTCTGAGACGCTTGATAACTACGGGCCCTGATCCTAGATCAGCACTCCTACTCTCAGATACTCTCAGATGCTTTACAGGCCCTGAGCAGCGGAAGTTCCCATGATACACATGCAAGCCAAGGAGGTACTGGCACACTCTATTACCTCTGGAATGGCACTGCAATTGAATTATCCCAGCTAGGGTATAGGCGTCAGCATTTTGTCTTTGGAGGACCTGTTAACATGAACAGTGTCAGTGTGAGTGAATCATCTTTCACAATCAGCCATCTGTGTGATGTACCCTGGGCTGGGAAATGGGACTACTGCAGATGGAGAGATGTCTCAGCTGTGAAAGGATTGGCTGGGTTTACTTTGGACCGTATCATGCAGATCCAGAAGGAGCTAGGAGCTGGGCGCTAGCAAGAGAGCATACAGCTGTAAGATCTTAAACCTCTAAAAGTCGAAAATGTATAGGAGATATAAGAAATCTCAGGAGATTACACATATTTAACCCCTTATTTTTGATGGCACCAAACTACCTCCATACTTCCATTAGTTTGTACAGGTTACCTTCAGACAAGTCCCGTGACACTTGTGAGGGTCATAGACCAAAGAGTCTCCCTTTTCCATAGAGTGGTCATATTAGTTTGTAGACCGTTCAGACGCTGCAGATGCTTTCGTGAGAAGACCGATTTTCGGATGTCTCATGGTCTGACAAACATCGCTTTAGCTCGGCCACCTTTCATCGCAGATGCGGAAGGCCGGCATAGGCGGATGCTGTGGATTGTGCCATGCAAAAATATATATATCTCTAGCTTAAACTGTCAGATTTTGATGCCATTTCTTTTATTATGTTACTTAGATTGATGCACAGATTTTTTTATGCAATCGCTCTTTTGTTGCTACACAGCAGGAAATGCAAATTTATAGTGTATTTGAGATTTTAAAAAGCTTATAAAGTTTGTAATTTCCACTTTGAAATTTCAGAGTTAATTTGCCCTTATGAAAAATGTATCAACCCCTACAAAAATGTCCATTCATTGTAATCCACATAATCATTCAAATTTCCAGCAAACTGGCTCAAATTAAGATCCTCCATCTGAAGTGTAGTTAGTACATGTTTCACTTTTAGATGTTGCTTTTGTTTGTTTTCTAAATGGTGGTGTTTTAGGGGAAGTCTAACAGTCCGTCACTTCGTGTTTGCAGTTTGTTTAAAAAAAGTGTATTTGCAGTGTGTTTTAAAAAAAAGTATGTTTGCCATGTTTGCAGTGTTTTCCTCTTTATCAGTGTGCTTTCTTAAGGTGACATTTGTGGTTTCTTCAACGCTTACGAAAACTGATACTAGAGTGTTAAAAGGGCATTGGGGACTTTGTTGCTGTTCTCTAGGAGTTTGACCCTGAACTATGTGTAAATCTCAAAGCCTAGTTAACACACATAGGTAGGGGTAAAGTGCATAGTCACTTTACCCCCAAGTACCCCTAGTCACTTTACCCCGGTACCTCCTATTGTTATCTTGTTACTTTTTTATATATCTTTTTTTTACTTTAGTTTATTTAGTAAATATTTTTTTAATTCTTATTTTTCTTAAAACGGCATTGTTGGTTAAGGGCTTGTAGGTAAGCATTTCACGCTAAGGTCTACACCTGTTGTATTAACCGCATGTAACAAATACATTTGATTTTGATTTGATATTGCCTTGAAAAGTTATGTTTCAGACAACATACATCTATGTGATATTTTTAGCTTGATCTTAGGAAAAACACTGAGTTGCAAGGTGGTCTTTAAGAAGGAAGCTTTCATGCTGTTGTTGACAATGTTATCATCTCGTTAGTTCAAGAAACTGTCACTTAAGCAGCACTAGTAAACAGACCAGCAGCTAGTCATATCTCACTGTTCCCATTGGACCCTCAACAGCCTCTCATAACTCTGAGTAGCCCACTGCAGAAACTGCCCTATGACAGGACCAGTCTTACGAATGTCATGTAGGCCCATTTGATGTGTCTGAATTGTACAACTAGCAAAAAAAAGTTTTGAATTTAAAACAATTTCTCAATAAAGAATTGAACTGTTCGTTAGAAATCCTGAATTGCCTAATGCTTACCTCTTAGAAGCAGTTAAATAACAAATATTTGAGAATATTAAAATTTTATATGGATTGATTTGCCCATCAGAAATGAGATGTCTAGCCAAGAAAACCATTGCTACGGTGTCCATATTAGGACAGCCTCAGTCTCAATGATTGCAGAGTCTGAGGCTGTCCTAATATGGGCACCACATGTGTTTATCATATAAGATGAATCTATCACTGTGTTTGTCATCTCAGAGGAATCTGTCACTGATTGGCTAATGTCCAGGGAGCCCTCCAGCAGCAGCTTCCTATGTGTACATATTGTGAGCCCAGTGTGATATCACAACTGGGATGGATCCTAATCCCTCTCCTGTCCCACCAATCAGCAGATTTAATTACTGACTCTATAGTAGACTCCAATCTAGGCTACTCCCAACCTGTTTGTCTTTCTTTTCTTCTCCTTATGGGAATGTTGCTCCTGATGAAACCCTGATAAAGGCAGCATAGCTGTCAAAACGTTAGTATTCATTACATGTATTACATCGGAGCCATTAGAGTTGATGAAAAATAGGGGTGGTGTTGTAAAGAATTCAAGGTGCAACTGAAGCACAAAATGAGTCTGATGCCGAGCAGAAATTACAATAAGAAGCATTTTAGATCTGCCTTTACAAAACGCACAAAGATATTTCTTAAGCCTTTTATAAAAAGATTCTGTGTGGAAAACACTGATTTCTACATTAACGTGACCCCTAAGTTTAACTTGCTAGTTATCGAAGACAGGGCATCATATACTGTAGTGCTAGCTTTCTGCCATGTTTGAGAAATCTGTACAGCTGCCACTGCTGTCTTGATTTCCTTGTGTTATTTCTCCTCTCAATTCTCAGCCTGTATGCTCCCCCCGTTGCCCTAGCGACTCCAGACTCCACACAGAGCCAGTAATGTTCTTCCTTCACACAAGTATGCATCAAAACTTTGTTGATCTGTACAATGTCTTTCGTTAGCAATCGCTTGTAACTGTCCAAACTCACCAAAAACGACATTTGGTAGCTCCTACCTACGGTACATTCGGAAAGCATTCAGACCGCTTGACCTTTTCCAGACTTTGTTACATTACAGATTTATTCTAAAATGAATTTAAAAAAAATATTCATCAATCTACACACAGTACCCCATAATGACAAAGCCAAAATAAAAAACAGAAATACCTTATTTATGTAAGTATTCAGATGCTTTGCTATGAGACAAGAAATTGAGCTCAGGTGCATTCTGTTTTCATTGATCATCCTTGAGAGGATTCTACAACGTGATTGGTGTTCAATTGATTCGACATGATTTGGAAAGGCACACACCTGTCGATCTGGGGAAGGGTACCAAAAAATGTCTGCAGCATTTAAGGTCCCCAAGAACACAGTGGCCATCATTCTTAAATAGAAGAAGTTTGGAACCACCAAGACTC
Source organism: Salmo trutta (assembly GCF_901001165.1). Lineage (NCBI taxonomy): Eukaryota > Metazoa > Chordata > Actinopteri > Salmoniformes > Salmonidae > Salmo > Salmo trutta. Next base: position 25,898,571 of record NC_042987.1, read on the forward strand.
TTCCTAGAGCTGGCCGCCCAGCCAAATGGGGGAGAAGGGCCTTGGTCAGGGAGGTGAACAAGAACCCGATTGTCACGGTTGTCGTCGGTTAAGGAGGACCAAAACGCAGCAGGTATGTGCAGGCTCATCTTGACTTTTATCAACTATCAAAAATGAACGTACAAAAATAACAAAAAAACACGAACGATCAACAAAAACAGTCTGGTAAGGCACAAGGCTAACACAGAACAATCACCCACAAACACAAACACACCCTAATATATGGGACTCTCAATCAAAGGCAGATAGACAACACCTGCCTTCAACTGAGAGTCCCAACCCCAATTAACCAAACATAGAAAACGACACGCTAGACTCAACATAGAATTCATGAAACTCACCCAGTGCCCAAAACCCCGGAATACTAAATCAAATGCCCTCCTAACTCATACAACACCCCGAACCACATAAAACAAATACCCTCTGCCACGTCCTGACCAAACTACAATACTAATTAACCCTTATACTGGCCAGGACGTGACAGTACCCCCCCCCTTAAAGGTGCTAACCCCGGAAGCACCTTAAAAACAAAAAAAACAACAACCCCAAACACCAACAACAACAACAAAAAATTCCCCCTTACTAAAGGGATGGAAGGGAGGGTGGCTGCCGTCAACGACGGCACTGTGCTACACCTCCCCAACCCACCTATATCAGGAGGTGGCTCCGGTTCTGGCCGTTCCAGGCAGTCGGGCCACTCTGGCAGTTCGGGGCAGTCGGGCCACTCTGGCAGTTCGGGGCAGTCTGGCCAGTCTGACCGCTCGGGGCAGTCTGGCAGCTCGGTGCAGTCTGGCAGCTCGGGGCAGTCTGGCAGCTCGGGGCAGTCTGGCAGCTCGGGACAGTCTGGCAGCTCGGGACAGTCTGGCAGCTCGGGACAGTCTGGCAGCTCGGGACAGTCTGGGCAGTCTGGCAGCTCGGGACAGTCTGGGCAGTCTGGCAACTCGGGACAGTCTGGGCAGTCTGGCAACTCGGGACAGTCTGGGCAGTCTGGCAACTCGGGACAGTCTGGGCAGTCTGGCAACTCGGGACAGTCTGGGCAGTCTGGCAACTCGGGACAGTCTGGGCAGTCTGGCCACTCCGGCAGTTCAGGGCAGTCTGGCCACTCCGGCAGTTCAGGGCAGTCTGGCCACTCCGGCAGTTCCGGGCAGTCTGGCCACTCCGGCAGTTCAGGGCAGTCTGGCCACTCCGGCAGTTCAGGGCAGTCTGGCCACTCCGGCAGTTCAGCGCAGTCTGGCCACTCCGGCGGTTCAGCGCAGTCTGGCCACTCCGACGACTGTTGACTGGCGGGCAGCTCCGACAACTGTTGACTGGCGGGCAGCTCCGACAACTGTTGACTGGCGGGCAGCTACGACGACTGTTGACTGGCGGGCAGCTACGACGACTGTTGACTGGCGGGCAGCTCCGACGACTGTTGACTGGCGAGGCTGGGTTTACGCACTTGAAGGCTAGTGCGGGGAGCGGGAACAGGACGAGTCGGACTGGGTTGACGCACTTCCGGGTCCGCACGAGAGACAGGCGCTGGAAACCCAGGGCTATGGAGGCGCACAGTCGGTCTAGATCTTACCTCCTGCACAACCCGCCTTGGCTGGATGGAACTAGTAGCCCTGTACGAGCGGGGTGCTCGTACAGGGCAGACTGGGCTGTGCAGGGGCCTGATGGTAGCCGTGCGTAGAGCGGGAGTTGGGTAGCCTGGTCCTCGGAGGCGTACCGGCGACCAGATGCGCTGCGCAGGCATCCTCCTACCAGGCTGGATGCCCGTTCTAGCACGGCACCTGCGAGGGGCTGGAATAACTTGCACCGGACTGTGCGTGCATATGGGTGAGAGTGTGCTTCTCAGCGAAACATAGCGCTCTCCACCCCATACGCTCCTCCATATAACCACGGGTAGCTGGCTTCCGGCTCTTCCTACGCCTAGCCAAACTACCCGTGTGCCCCCCCCAAATTTTTTTATTGGGGGTGCCTCTCGTGCTTCTCCCTCAGCGCGTCCATGGCCTCGTACCTCCGCCTCTCTGCCTTGGCTGCCTCAATTTCCCACTGCGGGCGGCGATAATCCCCAGCCTGGTGCCAAGGTCCGGCCCCGTCTAGAACTTCCTCCCAGGTCCACTTCTCCCGCCAGTCCAACTCGAAGTCCCTCTGCTCCTTCCTCTGCTGCTTGGTCCATAGTTGGTGGGTGATTCTGTCACGGTTGTCGTCGGTTAAGGAGGACCAAAACGCAGCAGGTATGTGCAGGCTCATCTTGACTTTTATTAACTATCAAAAATGAATGTACAAAAAAACATGAACGATCAACAAAAACAGTCTGGTAAGGCACAAGGCTAACACAGAACAATCACCCATAAATAACAAACACAAACACACCCTAATATATGGGACTCTCAATCAAAGGCAGATAGACAACACCTGCCTTCAACTGAGAGTCCCAACCCCAATTAACCAAATATAGAAAACGACACACTAGACTCAACATAGAATTCATGAAACTCACCCAGTGCCCAAAACCCCGGAATACTAAATCAAATGCCCTCCTAACTCATACAACACCCCGAACCACATAAAACAAATACCCTCTGCCACGTCCTGACCAAACTACAATACTAATTAACCCTTATACTGGCCAGGACGTGACACCGATGGTCACTTTGAAAGAGCTCGAGAGTTCCTGTGTGGAGATGGGAGAACCTTCCAGAAGGACGACCATCTCTGCAGCACTCCACCAATCAGATCTTTATGGTAGAGTGGCCAGACGGAAGCCACTCCTCAGTAAAAGGCATATGACAGCCCACTTGGAGTTTGCCAAAAGGCACCTAAAGGACTCTCAAAACATGAGAAACAAAATTCTCTGGTTTGATGAAAACATGATTGAACTCTTTGGCCTGAATGCCAAGCGTCACGTCTGGAGGAAACCTGGCACCCTCCCTACGGTGAAGCATTGTAGTGGCAGCATCATGTTGTGGGGATATTTTTCAGTGTTAGGGAGACTAGAAGGTTCACCTTCCAACAGGACAATGACCCTAAGCACACAGCCAAGACATTGCAGGAGTGGCTTCGGGACACGTCTCTGAATGTCCTTGAGTGGCCCAGCCAGAGCCCGGACTTGAACCTGAACGAATATCTCTGGAGAAACCTGAAAATATCTCTGCAGTGATGCTCCCCATCCAACCTGACAGAGCTTGAGAGGATCTGCAGAGAAGAATGGGAGAAACTCCCCAAATACAGCTATGCCAAACTTGTAGCATCATACCCAAGAAGACTGGATGCTGCCAAAGGTGCTTCAACAAAGTACAGAGTAAAGGGTCTGAATACTTATGTAAATGTGATATTTAAGTTTTTTTAAATATATAAATTAGCAAAGAATTATTGGGTATTGTGTGTAGATTGATGAGGGAAAACTTGAATCCGTTTTAGAATAAGTGTCACGTCCTGACCATAGAGAGCTTGTATTTTTCTATGGTAGAGTAGGTCAGGGCGTGACTGGGGGGTTTTGTCTAGTTTATTTATTTCTATGTTTGGTTCTGCTACAAGACCATGGTGCTTGCCTACGGAGCTGTGAGGGGAACGGCACCTCCGTACCTTCAGGCTCTGATCAGGCCCTACACCCAAACAAGGGCACTGCGTTCATCCACCTCTGGCCTGCTGGCCCCCTACCTCTGCGGAAGCACAGTTCCTGCTCAGCCCAGTCAAAACTGTTCGCTGCTCTGGCACCCCAATGGTGGAACAAGCTCCCTCACGACGCCAGGACAGCGGAGTCAATCACCACCTTCCATAGACACCTGAAACCCCACCTCTTTAAGGAATACCTGGGATAGGATATAGTAATCCTTCTAACCCCCCCTGCCCCCCCCCCAAAAAAAGATATAGATGTACTATTGTAAAGTGGTTGTTCCACTGGATATCTTAAGGTGAATGCACCAATTTGTAAGTCGCTCTGGATAAGAGCGTCTGCTAAATGACGTAAATGTAAATGTAGTTTATTTTTTCTATGTTGGGGTTTTTGTCTAGTTTAAATTTTCTATGTTGTGTTCTAGGTTCTTTTTTCTAGGTTGGGATTTTTGTATAATTCCCAATTAGAGGCAGCCGGTCATCGTTGTCTCTAATTGGGGATCATATTTAAGTTGTTGTTTTTACCACTAGTGTTTCTGGGAGATTATTTTCAGTTAGTGTATGTTGCACCTCTTCGTCACGGTTTGTTGTTTCTTTGTTTATTGTAAGTCTTGCATAGTTTCACAGATAAATAAATATGTGGAACGATACACACACTGCACCTTGGTCTCATTCCAACAACAACCATGACAATAAGGCTGTAACGTAACAACATTTGTAAAAAGTCAAGAGGTCTGAATACTTTCCAAAGGCACTTCTGGAACAGGTTTATCTATTTTGAATGCAATTTGAATGGAGTTGATGGTGAGCGAGAAAGACTGCAAGAGAGTGCTTGATATTTGCGTGTTAGGCTGTTTTAAAACTTATCCGCTGCAACAACAAAAGAAATTACTAAATCTTTACAATTACAAAATAATGTCAGATGGGTAAATTAGAAGCATATTCTGTCTTTATATTACTGTAGCATAGACTATGCTGCAATGTAGGCCTAGCTGTCACCAGAAAAAAAAATGGGAAAAGAAAGCGATTTTGGGCATAAATCTCAATAACCAGGTTCCCGCCATTCAACCCTAACCTGGTGCCTACTACCATACCCCGTTCAAAGGCACTTAAATATTTTATCTTGCCCATTCACCCTCTGAATGGCACACATACACAATCCATGTCTCAATGCTTAAAAATACTTATTTCACCTGTCCCCTCCCCTTCATCTACACTGATTGAAGTGGATTTATCAGGTGACATCAATAAGGGATCATAGCTTTCACCTGGATTCACCTGGTCAGTTTATGTCATGGAAAGAGCAGGTGTTTTTAATGTTTTGTACACTCAGTGTATGTATAACGTTCTGAGCTGGATTACCTGTCTTTGCAATTAGTTTATTTTTGTTTGTGCTCATTAGCACATTTAGCTATCAGCCTCCATGGAAATTCGCTATCACTTGTGCTAATTTTGTTAGCATTCTGGTAATAGACTCCCACTGTTGTTTTTTGCTGTTTTAAACCGGTAATTCCGCAAATCCAGGGATGAGAGAACAATATGAAAATCTGGATACTGATCAACCCTACTATTTGGTTTAAATCTGACTTCAGACCAAACCTCTCCAACCCTGTTCTTGGAGAGCTACCATCCTGTAGGTTTTAACTCCAACCCTGTTCCTGTAGAGCTACCATCCAGTAGGTTATAACTCCAACCCTGTTCCTGTAGAGAAACCCTCCTGTAGGTTTTAACTCCAACCCTGTTCCTGTAGAGAAACCCTCCTGTAGGTTATAACTCCAACCCTGTTCCTGGAGAGCTACCATCCAGTAGGTTATAACTCCAACCCTGTTCCTGGAGAGAAACCCTCCTGTAGGTTTTAACTCCAACCCTGTTCCTGTAGAGCTACCATCCTGTAGGTTTTAACTCCAACCCTGTTCCTGGAGAGCTACCATCCTGTAGGTTTTAACTCCAACCCTGTTCCTGTAGAGCTACCATCCAGTAGGTTTTAACTCCAACCCTGTTCCTGGAGAGCTACCCTCCTGTAGGTTTTAACTCCAACCCTGTTCCTGTAGAGCTACCATCCTGTAGGTTTTAACTCCAACCCTGTTCCTGTAGAGCTACCATCCTGTAGGTTTTAACTCCAACCCTGTTCCTGTAGAGCTACCATCCTGTAGGTTTTCACTTCAACCCTGTTCCTGGAGAGATACCATCCAGTAGGTTATAACTCCAACCCTGTTCCTGTAGAGCTACCATCCTGTAGGTTATAACTCCAACCCTGTTCCTGTAGAGCTACCATCCTGTAGGTTTTAACTCCAACCCTGTTCCTGTAGAGAAACCCTCCTGTAGGTTATAACTCCAACCCTGTTCCTGGAGAGCTACCATCCTGTAGGTTATAACTCCAACCCTGTTCCTGTAGAGCTACCATCCTGTAGGTTTTCACTTCAACCCTGTTCCTGGAGAGATACCATCCAGTAGGTTTTTGCTACAACCCTAATCTAGCACACTTGATTCTAATAATTATTTGATAAGGTAGGTAAACTGAATCAGGTTAGTTCCAGGATGGAGTAAATCAGTTAAAAGTGACAGCAGCTCCTCCAACCACCATAGAAACCATGGGAAACTCCACTGCCTGTGTGATGTAACCATGTACGTATGGGCATACATACACACATATGTAGGATCTTCATTTGAGCCAGTTTGATACAGCAGGAAAATAATCCTACAGCAACAGGAAATGTAAATTATTATGTGGATTATAATTAATGCACATTTTTGTAGGGGTAACGGAAAATCAAGTATTACATTTCAAAGTGGAAATTACAAACTTCAGAAGCCTTTTTAAACCTCAAATACACTAAAACTTAAATGTCCTGCATTGCGGGGAAGTTCTGCACAGGGTGATCAAAGTAAGATCCTACATCTGTACCATCTAGAGACCATCTCAACATACATGTATACATTGTTTTGGCTCAGACAAGCTTACCATCTCAACATATAGGACATATTAACATTCCAGTGCCAATGCACTCAATGTCGATGATATGAGACCAATCTTAGTGGTAGCACGTTCTCGACTTCAGTAGGCTACAGCCTAACCTTCCTCTCTTACTCCAACATTTCCTGTTTTATCTGCCTCCTGAGAGTCACGCTGATGGGACGGACTAAAGAGTGAAGGTGTTGTTTTGAAAAAAACTCAACTGTGACACGACACTAGCTAATTCCCCTGTTGACGGCCTAGGAACAGTGGGTTAACTGCCTTGTTCAGGGGCAGTTCGACAGAGTTTTACCTTGTCAATTTTTACCTTGTCAGCTCGGTGATTCGATCTAGCAACCTTTCGGTTACTGGCCCGATGCTCTAACCACTAGGCTACCTGCCACCCCTGTATGTGTGTACGCCATGAATAGATTTGATTAGAGTTTTGGTGCTCTGAACTCGTTGACAGTGGACCGTTGCGTCCTCCTGACTGTTCTTGCAAACAGCCATATAAATTATCCAGCGTCGTCGTCTTCTCCTGACCTGTTAATTGATACCATCAAATGCTAGCATTGCATCCTTGCAGGATGACTGGGATTATGGGAGTCAACAGATTTTTGATTGATTGCAGAGAAAGCAAACAAGTCTCCTACAGATGCACAAGGCAACAGTCTCACGTCTAGTGCTGGTGAATTGTGATTGATGACAGCATTCTCCGTCTTCAATGTGTTTAGTTTCAGCTACTGAATACAAAGTGAAAGAACCAACTATATGGCTGTGTCCCCATTGGCAACCTATTCCATATATTGTGCACTACTAGTTCACAAAAGTAGTGCACCATGAAAGCAATAGGGTGCCATTTGGAATGTACAAAGTGTTCAAAGGTCTTTCTCTCTGGTTGAGTTTCAGCTACTGAATACATAGTGAAAGAACCAACTATATGCTCAAGTTCCTCTCTTGTTCTGCTGACCATCAACCATGGAAGCAAGTTCTCCAGTATTAGTTAATAAAAACAACACTACAGTATAAATGTGTTTCTGCACACAGTATCATCAGTAAAGGTGTTATATCTGCACACTGTTTGTTTAATCAGAGCAGCTAGCTCCTGTATTCCTGGGTTCCTGGGTTCTGGGTTCTGAACCTGTTGTTCAGAACCCAGTCCTCAGTGTATTGGGACTGTCACACAGCAGTCTAGCGTCACTAAAGTACAGTCCTGTCCTCCTGCACACTGGCTCACAGCCTGTACACAAACAAAAAGCTGAGCTACAGAGGAACAGTGTACAGCATGGGTAGACCAACAAACAATTATATAAATATATCACATCCAGGGGTTCATTGAGTTCAGTATCACACAGTGCGTCCAAAATGACACCCTATTCCCAATATAGTGCACACATTTTTTACCATGGCTCTGGTCAAAAGTAGTGCACTACATAGGGAATAAAGTGCCATTTAGGATGTCTCTCCATGAAGTTGGTAAACTCACAAAACCTCTCCCTTCAGGAATGAACTCCATCTTCATCTGTACTTCCTAGGTTTCCTGTTATTTCAACATAGTTTCTAATAGCTGTCATACCCCCCTCAGTCAACATGAACCCTTTATCTCTTCTGATCTGACTGTATGTGTCTAAATATCTGTCTGCCTTGCACACTCTCACTCTCACTCTCTCTCTCTCTCTCTCTCTCTCTCTCTCTCTCTCTCTCTCTCTCTCTCTGTCTCTCTCTCTCTCTCTCTGTCTCTCTCTCTCTCTCTCTCTCTCTCTCTCTCGACCTCGACCTCGACCAAGGGTAATATTTGCTAATGACTGTCCTGCTGCTATGGCAACGGGCCTAGTGGAGCTCCACTCTGAGCCCAAATGGCACCCTATTCCCTTTATAGGGGTTAATGGGCACTGGAGGCTATTGGCCCTGGTCAAAAGTAGTACACTTCATAGGGAATAGGGTGTCATTTGGAATACACATGATACCACCAGCAGCCAGGCTGTACAGCTACAGTAGCTGATCACTGGGCTGCTGCCTACCACTACCGTGATGATGCATTATGCAGCGGGATCATTCCCCACCACCACCCCATCCCTCCACAGTCAGTCATCCCATGTGTTTTAATCACCTCCACTGGTCCTCCAGTGCCGGTATGGAGGGAGGGAGTACTAGCCTCGCGAGCCACCATGATACAGTCAAACTGAAATTTGCAGTGTAAAATAATCAGACCCTATAGCAGGCTGCGGTTATCCTTGATGATGAGTGAAGGAGGCCTCATTGAGGTGAATGCTTGACTGTTGATAATTATTTTCATTAGGTTGTTGGCTGTTACCCAGCTGTAGCACAGCAGGTATACAGTAGCAGTGTAGCCTAGCCCAAAGCCTCCATCCCCCGTCTGATCACGTGAAGGTTACGGTTGAAGGTCCCTGTCTGGCTATTTCACCCTCAGCTGCCATAGTGACCAGATGACATGAGCCACTCTCCCATCTGTTTCACCCTCTTGACACGTGGCCGAGCAGAAGCAGCACAGATTGTGGCACCTGAATGACTTCACAGGCCCAGCACTAGAGGATGGACTCTGGGTGATCATGATGACTAGTCCCAAATGGCACCCTATTCCCTACAAAGTGCATTACTTTGACCAGAATCCTATGAGCCCCGGTCAAAAGTAACCATTATCACCCATAGAACAATGACTGGTCAGAGTAGAGCAGTGTGTGGATGCTCTGTTTTCAGACTTTTCAGGCAGGAAACAACTGCCATATTTCACTGTAAGTGGGACTTCATCTGATTATTTAAGCATGTGACATTTTCCTTTCCAATGTGACAAAATGAATGACAAAAAAACAACAGTTAGACACTCAGTTGTTTAATTAGAAACGATTAATATTTCATCATGGGACATTGTTTTATTACATATAAAACACTATTTATCTTAAGCCGCTACAAGTTCCATTCTATGGTTCCCTCCCTCCATGTTTAATCTCTCTTTCATTAAGACCATATAACAACACTGTGATACAGTGCAATCACTATGGCAAGGATCATAAAACACAAGCATGTAGGGTATTAATGAGAATCTGCCCATTAGTAGACCCTGTTGTTTAATGACATGGAAGACCTCCCTATAACATGCCATAACTCTGCTCATATAGCTTTTAACTTGCCTCAACCCTGGAGCAAAGAACTGTATCTGCCCTAAGATGTTAGATGACAAGGGACCCCAGGAAGACTAGGGACTCAATTAGATCCGCATCATGGAAGTTCAGCGCTATAGTGAGATTGAAATGTAAAGGTAATTTCAGATTGAGCCGACATATGCAGCGTTTACCGTGAATGCAGTCTCCGCAAATGCGAGAACATTGCCTTTAAATTTAAATTGAGCTATAGAGCTGAATTTACGTAATGAGGAATGAATCAAGCCCTAGCTGTCTCCATGGCTTCAGCTAATGGGGATCCTTGATGTCAGCTAAAGGGGAAACAGCAGGATGCTTGGCGGATGATACTGAGCAGAACCTCTGAAAAACATACAGAGAAATGTATCAACTAGACATCCAAGAGGAATATCAACCCATCAAAGTCCTTTGTGGGAGTTTTTCATCAACTGAAATAGGAGAAGTTCTTCCCATTAGCCGAAGAGAGGAAGAAGAGCTAGAGAGGAAGAGCTAGAGAGGAAGAAGAGCTAGAGAGGAAGGGTTGGAGAGAAAAATTGGAGAAGGGCTAGAGAGGAAAGGCTAGAGAGGAAGAGGCTAGAGAGGAAGAGGCTAGAGAGGAAGAGCTAGAGGGGAAGAGCTAGAGGGGAAGAGCTAGAGGGGAAGAGCTAGAGGGGAAGGGCTAGAGAGAAAAATTGGAGAGGAAGAAGAGCTAGAGAGGAAGAAGAGCTAGAGAGGAGGAGCTAGAGAGGAGGAGCTAGAGAGGAGGAGCTAGAGAGGAAGGGCTAGAGAGGAAGGGCTAGAGAGGAAGGGCTAGAGAGGAAGGGCTAGAGAGGAAGGGCTAGAGAGGAAGGGCTAGAGAGAAAAATTGGAGAAGAAAAGCTAGAGAGGAAGGGCTAGAGAGGGAAGTGCTAGAGAGGAAAGGCTAGAGAGGAAGGGCTAGAGAAAAGAGCTGGAGAAGAAGGGCTAGAGAGGAGGGGCTAGAGAGGAAGGGCTAGAGAGGAAGGGCTAGAGAGGAAAGGCTAGAGAGGAAGGGCTAGAGAAAAGAGCTGGAGAAGAAGGGCTAGAGAGGAGGGGCTAGAGAAAAGAGCTGGAGAGGGAAGGGCTAGAGAGAAAAATCATAGAAGAAGACCTAGAGAGGAAAGGCTAGAGAGGAAGTGCTAGAGAAGAAGTGCTAGAGAAGAAGGGCTAGAGAAGAAGGGCTAGAGAAGAAGTGCTAGAGAAGAAGTGCTAGAGAAGAAGTGCTAGAGAAGAAGTGCTAGAGAAGAAGTGCAAGAGAAGAAGGGCTAGAGAGGAAGGGCTAGAGAGGAAGGGCTAGAGAGGAAGGGCTAGAGAGGAAGGGCTAGAGAAGAAGGGCTAGAGAGGAAGGGCTAGAGAGGAAGGGCTAGAGAGGAAGGGCTAGAGAGGAAGGGCTAGAGAAGAGGTGCTAGAGAAGAGGTGCTAGAGAAGAGGTGCTAGAGAAGAAGTGCTAGAGAAGAAGTGCTAGAGAAGAAGTGCTAGAGAAGAAGTGCAAGAGAAGAAGTGCTAGAGGGGAAAGGCTAGAGAGGTAGGGCTAGAGAGAAAAATTGGAGAAGAAGAGCTAGAGAGAAAAATTGGAGAGGAAGAAGAGCTAGAGAGGAAGAAAAGCTAAAGGGGAAGGGCTAGAGAGGAGGAGCTAGAGAGGAAGTGCTAGAGAGGAAGGGCTAGAGAGGAAGGGCTAGAGAGAAAAATTGGAGAAGAAGAGCTAGAGAGGAAGAGCTAGAAAGGAAGAGCTAGAAAGGAAGAGCTAGAGAGGAAGTGCTAGAGAGGAAGTGCTAGAGAGGAAGGGCTAGAGAGGAAGTGCTAGAGAGGAAGGGCTAGAGAAGTAATGGAGAAGAAGCGCTAGAGAGGAAGGACTAGAGAAAAAAGCTAGAGAGAAGTAATGGAGAGGAAGGGCTAGAGAGGAAGGGCTAGAGGGGAGGAGCTAGAGAGGAGGAGCTAGAGAGGAGGTGCTAGAGAGGAGGGGCTAGAGAGGAGGGGCTAGAGAAAAGAGCTGGAGAGGGAAGGGCTAGAGAGAAAAATTATAGAAGAAGACCTAGAGAGGAAAGGCTAGAGAGGAAGGGCTAGAGAAGAAGTGCTAGAGAGGAAGAGCTAGAGAGGAAGAGCTAGAGGGGAAGAGCTAGAGAGGAAGAGCTAGAGAGGAAGAGCTAGAGAGGAAGAGCTAGAGGGGAAGAGCTAGAGGGGAAGAGCTAGAGAGGAAGAGCTAGAGAGGAAGAGCTAGAGAGGAAGAGCTAGAGAGGAAGAGCTAGAGAGGAAGAGCTAGAGAGGAAGAGCTAGAGAGGAAGTGCTAGAGGGGAAGAGCTAGAGAGGAAGGGCTAGAGGGGAAGAGCTAGAGAGGAAGGGCTAGAGGGGAAGAGCTAGAGAGGAAGAGCTAGAGAGGAAGGGCTAGAGAGGAAGAGCTAGAGGGGAAGAGCTAGAGAGGAAGAGCTAGAGAGGAAGGGCTAGAGAGGAAGAGCTAGAGGGGAAGAGCTAGAGAGAAAAATTGGAGAGGAAGAAGAGCTAGAGAGGAAGAAGAGGTAGAGGGGATGGGCTAGAGAAGAAGCGCTAGAGAGGAGGAGCTAGAGAGGAGGAGCTAGAGAGGAGGAGCTAGAGAGGAAGTGCTAGAGAAGAAGGGCTAGAGAGGAGGAGCTAGAGAGGAGGAGCTAGAGAGGAAGGGCTAGAGAGGAAGAGCTAGAGAGGAAGGGCTAGAGAGGAAGGGCTAGAGAGGAAGGGCTAGAGAGGAAGGGCTAGAGAGAAAGTGCTCTAAACACATTGTCCTTAAGCCACTATGAAACACTTCTATCTGTATGCACAGCTGGTTATATGATTGGGATTCCTAAAGTATACCTAAAGTAACACCTACGATGTTGATCTGGCTGGTGGAAAATAGTGTTCAATCTAAATGAGAGAGTGAACTAATGAAAAAGGTAGAATGACATTTCAGTGTGACATGTGTGACTGCTCAGTGCCGTGACATTTAGAGAAAAGCCCGGTAGACAGCCTGGGAGAAGGGCCTTATTGGTGTGGGATTGATACAGAATGAGAATGTGAAGCCTATCCCACCATGACTCTTTCCTCTCAGCTCTGGCTCTCTCGCCGCATGACCTAGCTATCTCTCATTTCTATCAAGGCCCAGTATGGTAGGACAGGATTGTGTTTCGCGGTGTGGAAAAGGCTATATTGTCATGAAGGAGTGTGATGGAAGGGAGGCAATAGACTGAACTGAAAGGCTAGTGTATGTGTGTGCGCACGCTCGCGCATAGATATGGGTGTGATGGACAGAGGTTCAGCGGATACAGACACAACAAAAAGGTCAGAGAGCCCGAGGAGAGGTCTGTCACATGGGGGGTTTATCCAGACACTCTACAGGAACACTGTCAGTCCCAGGAGAATGGATATATGACTGGGGCTGTGTCTAAAATGGCACCCTATTCCCTATTTAGTGCACTACTTCTTACCAGGTCCCATAGGGTCAAAAGTAGTAGGGTCCATTTTGAACGCTTCCTGGGTGTCCCGGCCTGCTCCGATAAACTCGCCTGCATCTCTCTGTCTGATGATAGGTAATAACCATGTAGTGACACTAGAACACAGTCAGATGGGAAATATGTAACATATGTTTCATATATCATTTGTTTGGATTTTCAACACTGTCATATCGGGGTAATGAAAATACATGACTGAAACAGGTTCATAAATTGGCTACATGCACTTTCTCAAGGTTGAGTGAGAATGATGACTATTGCATACAATGTTATAATGTGATATGTTTGAATCACCTGTTTTTATCACAGAGCACAAACTTATCATGGTTTAAGTCATATGTGATAAACTTCCAACCATTTTATACATTTGGTGAAAACAAATCTAGTCCTCTAGCTTGGCACTTCTCACAACATTGTCTCTGAGGAAATAAAAGAGAGAAAAGAGAATTTTGTATTGAGGTTTTATTTTGAGCGATGACTTGTTGGTTTATCTCTTTCTTTCTTCGTGTCCATTAATTTGATGGATGAGAAATACGCTGCTGTTACAGATCCTGTCTGAACTCAGGGGTAACGTCTCTGTGTTATTGTGTCATGAGTCATGTTGTCTGTCTTACAGAGGGAAACGAGGAGCAGTGAAGAAATGGTTCCACGGCTGTTCATTCCTCAATATACCCCCCGACACACACGCATGCACCCTCCACATGCACACACACACGCATGCACACACCATCCACACACACACACACACACACACACACACACACACACACACACACACACACACACACACAGACGCGCACACACACTCTCGACTAAATGAGTCATCTGGTGGGCTTCATGTTTGCCCAGAGAGAGCAGTTTGCTGCTGTTGCATTCTGGAGATGAGAGGGGCAAAGCCTCTCAATCCTCCTCTCTGTACCAGAAACCCATTTCAAGGTCCCCTGGTCTTAAACACCACAGGCTGGCTGTCTGTCAAATAGATATGCTGAGGTAGGGTGGACTGGAACAGGGCTGTGTCTCAAATGGCACCCTAGTGCATTATAAAGGGAGTAGGGTGCCATCTGGAAGGAAATAGGGTGCCGTTTGGGACACATCCCATTGTTTACTAGAACAACGGCAAGATGACACACAGACATGTTGACACAGGAGATTGGTTGACACACTCACACCCTCTAACTCGTTTTCTGTTCTCCTCTCTCCATTTCTCTCTTTCTTCATCTCTCTCTCACTGAACTAGGAAGGGATGGTGTATGTTTCATACATAACAGAATTGACAGAGTATTTGTAACCATTGAAAGTAACAATCACCAAAACCTGAATAGTGGATTTTCCAGGTGAATTTTGCTAACAAGTTGACAACCTTCACAATGTGTGTGTCTGATCTAGTTTATGTATGTGTTGCGTGAATTAAAGATTAGAAGACAGGTGGCAAGGTTGATAAGGAATGTATGTGTACTGTGGAAAAATACAGCTGCCTAAAGCGGGGTGGAGTTCTCTACTCGTGTGTGTGTGTGTGTGTGTTAATATAAAAGGCTTTGTACATTGTAAGGATTTCAGAGCTCTCATAAATAAAAGTTTTGACCCTTGTAGGCTGGCTATCCGTCTGTTTCATTCAACCAGAATCTTACATCCTCTGGGGGGCAGACTGAGTAGTTTAATTGAAGTTCGGTTTAAGAACATTGATAACTTAATTCACGTAACAGTATGTTCTTTATGTAAACATCACAATGTGTGTGTCTGATCTAGTTTATGTATGTTCTTCATGTAAACATCACAATGTGTGTGTCTGATCTAGTTTATGTATGTTCTTAATGTAAACATCACAATGTATGTGTCTGATCTAGTTTGTGTATGTTCTTTATGTAAACATCACAATGTATGTGTCTGATCTAGTTTATGTATGTTCTTTATGTAAACATCACAATGTGTGTGTCTGATCTAGTTTATGTATGTTCTTTATGTAAACATCACAATGTGTGTGTCTGATCTAGTTTATGTATGTTCTTTATGTAAACATCACAATGTGTGTGTCTGATCTAGTTTATGTATGTTCTTTATGTAAACATCACAATGTGTGTGTCTGATCTAGTTTATGTATGTTCTTAATGTAAACATCACGGAGGTGGACAGAAATGTCAAGTAAATGTCACAGGCATGATGTCATGCACACGGCAGCCTACAAGTGGATACTGATAAAAGCGATTTAGGGCTGCCGTGAATGGATGCATATTTGGCACAAGGGAAGGTCATATATTTGTATTGGGACTGGTGAGCTGACATAATTAGAGGCTACATTTATCCAATGTGCACTTAGCTCCACTGTATGAGTGTGTGAGCTTATACCATCTCAGGATAGTTTGCTTTCCTGATGATAGAGTACAATAAGCTTTATGGTGAGATGTCCTAACACACCCCTCATCATCCATTCTGAATACAGATGAAGACCTCGCTACCTCAGGGTTTTCCTGACTGGGACTGTCTGGACTCCAAACCAGTATTAACCCTGAACCCGACCCTTCTGGGCTCCTGGTATTGAGGTCCATGTCATCTCTGTGTTGAACTGTCAGTGATGTGGTAAATAGCCAAACAACATTCTAATGTTCTAGAAGGCCATCTGCTTTCAGAATGGAGACGGTCCTTTCCACAAGCCTTTACTGCTTGGCCGTCATTGCCAATGCATTCATTAGTAGTATAGCAGTATGGTCCATAAAGGAAATGTACACTTAAATGTCCAGTCAATGACAATAGCATCACCACAAAATGAGTGTCAATTTGCTTTTGTTAAGAGGTGTGGCAGAAAATTGCAATGGCCATCTTAAGTAACTGTAAATGTCATTCTCCTCAATGTTGAGTGTTGGGGATGAGTGTGACAGGCAGGCAGGGGTGATTCTGTAGTAGGCTATAATGAGTGTTTGTGTCCCAAATGAGTCCCTATTGGCTATGTGGTGCCCTACCTTTGACCAGGGCCCATAAAGCTCTGGTCTGAAGTAGTGCAACAGATAGAGAAAAGGGTGCCATTTGGGATGCATCCAATCTGTTCTCTTCCCTAGTCTGGTGTGTCTAGCTAGGTAATCACACTAATGCAACAGCCATGTACATACCTGTCATGTTGAGAAATCTTCCATGACATTTTTCATTCCATCATTCCTCCACTCTCATCAGTGGTCTGAGCGCTCCTGCATAATCCCCAGAAATGGGAAGAGGCAAAGGCTTAGTCAAACGATAGTGAATGTCATTATCACTTGTGACCAAGGGGAGATTTTTAGTGTGTGTGTGTGTGTGTGTGTTAGAGAGAGAGATTGACAGTGGAGGATAAGCTCGTGAGGGTTATTGATTGGAGGCCAGTAGAAGCTAGTCAATCACCAGTGGCCTAGATAGTGTTAGCAAAGCAGACTGTATTAATAAGATATCGGTCTTCTACTTTAACCACCTTGAGATGAGCGCTTTCAGTTGATTAAATACTCTTAAATTCAATCAGGGGTATTGATATTCTATATAATTGATGTAAGGTTTGAAATGAATGTTTTTTTACCAGAAGAATAGGCTGGACTATGGGAAGTAAGAAAGAGAGCAGCAAGAGAAAAATAATTAACAGACAGGTGGACGGACGGACAGACAGACAGACAGACAGAGAAAAGACCTGCAGTAGACATAAGGGGAGAGACAGAGAGGCAGTGAGTTGGGTGAGCAGGTTGAGTGAGAGGGCCTGAGTGACAGATGCTCCCTGAGGGAAAAGCTGGAGCTGGTGTGTGTTAACGCTAGCAGCTGATAGCACTGAGTGAGCAGACGGAGGGTGGTGTGTATTTGAGTGAGTGTGTCTGCTCATGTCCGTGTGTCTGTTTGTGCGTGCGCGCGTGTGTGTCCCCTACTATAGTATGAATATTATGAAGAAAAAAAATATTCAAGGTGTCTGAATTGTGAAAAACTGACTTTAAATGTATTTGGCTAAGGTGTATGTAAACTTCCGACTTCAACTGTATATCCCAACTATAGACATATATCCCTACTTTAGACCTAGATCCCTACTATACAGACATGTAGCCCTACTATAGACTTACATCCATACTATACAGACATATAGCCTTACTATTGACATACATTCCTACTATAGACATATATCCCTACTATACAGACATATTGCCCTGCAAAAGACATATTGCCCTGCAAAAGACATATAGCCCTGCTATACAGACATATAGCCCTATTTTAGACATATAGCCCTACTATAAAGACACATCGTCTACTATAGACATTTAGCCCTACTGCAGACATATATATCCCTACTATATACATATATAGCCCTACTATAGGCATACATAGTCCTACTATAGGCAGTCCCGTGTGGCTCAGTTGGTAGAGCATGGTGTTTGCAACGCCAGGGTTGTGGGTTCGATTCCCACGGGGGACCAGTACAGAATTTTTTTTATGAAATGTATGCATTCACTACTGTAAGTCGCTCTGGATAAGAGCGTCTGCTAAATGACTAAAATGTAAATGTAAAATATACAGTGAGGGGAAAAAAGTATTTGATCCCCTGCTGATTTTGTACGTTTGCCCACTGACAAAGAAATTATCAGTCTAGAATTTTAATGCTAGGTTTATTTGAACAGTGAGAGACAGAATAACAACAAAAAAAGCCAGAAAAACGCATGTCAAAAATGTTATAAATTGATTTGCATTTTAATGAGGGAAATAAGTATTTGACCCCTCTGCAAAACATGACTTAGTACTTGGTGGCAAAACCCTTGTTGGCAATCACAGAGGTCAGTCGTTTCTTGTAGTTGGCCACCAGGTTTGCACACATCTCAGGAAGGATTTTGTCCCACTCCTCTTTGCAGATCTTCCCCAAGTCATTAAGGTTTCGAGGCTGACGTTTGGCAACTCAAACCTTAATCTCCCTCCACAGATTTTCTATGGGATTAAGGTCTGGAGACTGGCTAGGTCACTCCAGGACCTTAATGTGCTTCTTCTTGAGCCACTCCTTTGTTGCCTTGACCGTGTGTTTTGGGTCATTGTCATGCTGGAATACCCATCCACAACCCATTTTCAATGCCCTGGCTGAGGGAAGGAGGTTCTCACCCAAGATTTGACGGTACATGGCCCCGTCCATCGTCCCTTTGATGCGGTGAAGTTGTCCTGTCCCTTTAGCAGAAAAACACCCCTAAAACATAATGTTTCCACCTCCATGTTTGACGGTGGGGATGGTGTTCTTGGGGTCATAGGCAGCATTCCTCCTCCTCCAAACACGGCGTGTTGAGTTGTCAAAGAGCTCCATTTTGGTCTCATCTGACCACAACACTTTCACTCAGTTGTCCTCTGAATCATTCAGATGTTCATTGGCAAACTTCAGACGGGCATGTATATGTGCTTTCTTGAGCAGGGGGACCTTGCGGGCGCTGCAGGATTTCAGTCCTTCACGGCGTAGTGTGTTACCAATTGTTTTCTTGGTGACTGTGACGTAGAAGTCCGTCACTGGCCGCGGGAAGCATTTGGTACTTTAACGCACGCACACATTCATCACTCCTCCCTGCTCCGTTATCAGATAAGTTAACAATGTGGGTCGACACACATGTTAACTTCTCTATCTTAGTACATACATTTCACACTTACGTCAGTAACCGGTTAGGGTATAAAGAAATAAACAGACAGTGTTCATATTTAAAATAAGCAATATTTATTATACTTAGATGTTATGGATGAGCGCGTTGTTTGTTCTGTTCCTCTCTCTCTCCATCTCTGTAGCTTCCGGGTATGCTGGAGAAGGACCCGAGCTAAGGGAATTGGGCTGACTTTGTAGTGCCTGTCCGGAATGGCTCATTAATGTAAATGGGCATGTTGGTTGACACTGTCAGTAGTGATGTAATTTTGTAAATGTTATATTGTGATGTTGTTTCATAAACGTGTTGCAATGTATATATTTTGGTATGTGTAGATAAATGGAAACTGTAGGTTGAATAGGTAATTGCTTAATTAATTAGTGTTAATTGTTCTGAGGGGAGGGGCTACCCCTAGAAAAGGAGCCTCTCTTTCAGTTCATTGAGAGGCATTTTGGATTGAGCTGTGGATGGGGCAGCTTTGTTTTTAAGCTGTCCCATAAGGTATACGTTTGATGGCAGTACTGTTGTTTTTGTTCCGGAATCACTATGTAAATAAACACCTTTGCACAGAAGAATTTTTGCGGCTCCGCCATCTTTTTATTTTTTATAGAGGTGAGGTTTTCCAGTTTAGCCTTCTGGCCTACTGTACGTGACAGTGACTATGGTCCCAGCTCCCTTGAGATCATTGACAACATCCTCCCGTGTAGTTCTGGGCTGATTCCTCACCGTTCTCATGATCATTGCAACTCCACGAGGTGAGATTTTGCATGGAGCCCCAGGCCGAGAGAGATTGACAGTTATTTTGTGTTTCTTCCATTTGCGAATAATCACACCAACTTGTCACCTTCTCACCAAGCTGCTTGGCGATGGTCTTGTAGCCCATTCCAGCCTTGTGTAGGTCTACAATCTTGTCCCTGACATCCTTGGGAGAGGTCTTTGGTCTTGGCCATGGTGGAGAGTTTGGAATCTGATTGATTGATTGCTTCTGTGGACAGGTGTCTTTTATACATGTAACAAACTGAGATTAGGAGTACTCCCTTTAAGAGTGTGCTCCTAATCTCAGCTCGTTACCTGTATAAAAGACACCCGGGAGCCAGAAATCTTTCTGATTGAGAGGGGGTCAAATGCTTATTTCCCTCATTAAAATGCAAATCAAGTTATAACATTTCTGACATGGGTTTTTCTGGATTCTTTGTTGTTATTGTCTCTCACTGTTCAAATAAACCTACCATTAAAATTATAGACTGATCATTTCTTTGTCAGTGGGCAAACGTACAAAATCAGCAGGGCATCAAATACTTTTTTCCCTCACTGTATAGCCATACTATAGACATATATCCTTACTATACAGACATATATCCTTACTATACAGACATATTGCCCTTCTATAGAGACATATATCCTTACTATACAGACATATTGCCTTACTATACAGACATATTGCCCTTCTATAGAGACATATAGCCCTACTATAGAGACATATAGCCCTACTATAGAGACATATAGGCCTACTATAGACCTATAGCCCTACTATAGACCTATAGCCCTACTATAGACCTATAGCCCTACTTTAAAGACACATAGCCGTAATATCTACATTTTTCCCTACTATAGACATATAGCCCTACTATAGACATATAGCCCTACTATAGACATATAGCCCTACTATAGACGTATTGCCCAACTATAAAGACACATAGCCCTACTATAAAGACATATATAGCCCTACTATACAGACATATAGCCCTACTATAGACGTATTGCCCAACTATAAAGACACATAGCCCTACTATAAAGACATATATAGCCCTACTATACAGACATATAGCCCTACTATAAAGACACATAGCCCTACTATACAGACATATAGCCCTACTATAAAGACACATGGTCCTACTATAGACACATAGCTACACTATACAGACTTATAATGCAGATCACCAGCAGGATAAGTGTTTGACATTGATATAAACAGGAGACATTACTGATAGACTGTTGGTCACAGTGGCTTGAGGTGAAAAGTAAAGAGTCTAAGCTTTCCCCTTCAAAAAACATAGTGATGTTGGACTTAGACTTATCTGTAAATATGGCTTATTACCTTGAAGACAGTAGTCAAGCTTTAAAACCACATTGCAATTCTCCAATAAAACAAATGGAATCAAGTAGATTATCAAAGCATTTGTTTCAGACTCAAGAGGAGTTCCTTCCTCCTCTTATTCCTCAGTTCTAAGAATAGAGAAATCAAAGGTTTCCCAATCGCCCCAGTTTTTGCCAAAATGTAATGACTTTCCTTTCCAGGTGACCTTTCAGCAGTGGCTAATATTAGCGCTGTACTCAAATCTCTGCAGGTCTCTTTTGAGAGGGGCGATGGGGGGAGATACCTCTTCTCTCCCCGTGGAGCATCTGTATGAACCAGACACACAGCAAGGGATAACGGCACAATGTTACGAACCGGCTCAGAGTTCGCAACAAAAGGGAGACAACGTGGAGACAAGGAGTATCAAAAATATATATTTATTAGATACCATAACTATCACAACCAAAAACAAGTTGTCTGCATGGAGAGAGTCTCCCCAATGACTGTGGAAGAGGTCTATTTATCCTGGGACACACCCGAGCCCAGGTGTTTCCCATCAAGCTGACGACCCTTCCAACTCCGCCCACCGGCATCCTAATAAGGAACAAGAGCAAAGAGAGAAAATACAGCAGACAGAGCGGGAGGGTCGTCACACACCCCCCCCATAAAACCGGGGACCAACAAGGGCCCCGGAACAACGTACCAGCCTCTGCGTCCCAAATTGACACAGGCCTCTGCGTCCCAAATTGACACAGGCCTCTGCGTCCCAAATTGACACAGGCCTCTGCGTCCCAAATTTACGAGAGGTTACATGTTCACCTTCCACTTGCCCCAGCCAACCTCCTTCTCCCCAAACCTCAGCAACCTTTGCGCACAGGAAGCAACGTTTAAGAGGAAAGGAGAACACAAGACCAGGAGGGAACAGACAGGAAAGTTAGAACATGACAAAACCAACCAATGGTCAGTCACATAACTCTCAGGAACAGGGCACACAAGAGACCGTATCTCCCAACGGTTCATAGTCACTTCTCAACGGTTCATAGTCACTCCAACGGTTCATAGTCACTCCAACGGTTCATAGTCACTCCAACGGTTCATAGTCACTCCAACGGTTCATGCTGAGCACACCAGACCACAACAAGAGAAAATACAATCACACCGGGCACCACAGAAAAGAGATGAGATATGGAGCTTCCCCAAAACCTACAATAACTCAACCCTAGTCTTCATGCAGATTTGCGGTGGGTAATTATGCACTGTAGCCCGCTGGCGAGGAAGTAACCCCCCAGCACGCTGGTAGATTCCACCAAGCCACGGATGTGCCCCCGAGACAACTGCTCAGTCCACAGACACCACACAAAAATAACAAACATTAACAATGCCCAACATATTCCAAAATGAAACACGTCGCTAAGCCTATCAGGGGAAAAAGGCTATAGCTCCGGGTAGTAAGTTTCACTACCCTATCCAAATCTCCCACTGAGGTACACAGCTGATTGTACTCACCTCAGACCAATGTTCCAACAGCGAGTAGAACAAGCATTTTCAGGCTAGGCAGGACCTGGAAACTAACCAATGTACTCTCTCCAATGCAGCACACAAACAAAATAACCAAAGGCAACCAGTACTGAGCACCAAACTCAAACTAACAAAATATACAAACAAAGCACCTCAATTTAACATACCTCCACGTTTTCTCCCAAACACAAGTTCAAGATCCCGGATGAGCTCCCACTTGTTACGAACCGGCTCAGAGTTCGCAACAAAAGGGAGACAACGTGGAGACAAGGAGTATCAAAAATATATATTTATTAGATACTATCACAACCAAAAACAAGGTGTCTGCATGGAGAGAGTCTCCCCAATGACTGTGGAAGAGTTGTCTTTATCCTGGGACACACCCGAGCCCAGGTGTTTCCCATCTAGCTGACGACCCTTCCAACTCCGCCCACCAGCATCCTAATAAGGAACAAGAGCAAAGAGAGAAATACAGCAGACAGAGTGGGAGGGTCGTCACAACAATGCCACAAAAACCAGGGGGAACCTTCCAACTATGGGTATCATACTGTATATCTGCCATTGTGCCTCTCAATACCCAGTAGTTATTGGTCCAATTTTATGTTAATATTGTGGCAGACGGCAGAGGGAGGTGAGGGGAGTTGTTATTGAGGGGAGATATCTGGCAGCCTGTTGACTCCACCCCCGGGCCTTATATGGAATTCCTGCCCCAACGAGGCAAGGCTGTGATTCGTTAAGCCAGGGAATGCTTGGGGATAAAGGTGAAGCAGCCTGCACAAAGGGGCAGAGTAGGCAATACCTGTGTGATTACCCGTTGTGAGCCCAACTTGGCCAGCGATCTCCAGCAGGTGACCGTAGTAGACGGAAAGCCCGTGGAGGGGGTAAGTCAAATAACCTACCCCCATTTTGCTATAAAGAAGAAGTTGCTGTATCAGGTCGTGAAGAAGAATGACAAATGTCTGGAGTTGTTGTTAGTGCCTCATCCCTTTGTACCATCTGTCCTGCAGTTGGCGCACTCCCACCTTCTATTGGCTCACCTAGGGGTGGAAAATACCTTAGACAGAATCAAGGCACAATTTTACTGGCCAGGGGTGAAGAAAGCAATGGAGGAATACTGCTGCAGTTGCCCGGAGTGCCAGCAGGTGGCTCCAAAACCACATTTCCGTAGTCCCTTAATTCCCCTACCCATTATTTCAGTTCCTTTCAGCAGGATCCCAATGGACCTGGTGGGACCTCTACCCAAGAGAAACTGAGGGCACCAATACATTCTGTTGATTTTGGATGATGCCACCGGGTACCCAGAAGCCATTCCCCTGCACACCATGGCCACCAAGGGATTGGCACATGAGTTGGTTATGCTGTTCTCCCGAGTAGGCATTTCTGGTGAGATATTGACCGACCAGGGCACCCCGTTCATGTCACGAATCATGAAGGAACTGTGCAAGCTAATGAGAATAACCCAGTTGCGCACCTCAGTGTATCACCCTCAGACCAATGGATTGGTGGAAAGATTCAATCAAATCCTGAAGCAGATGCTAAAGAAAGTGATGGAGGCAGACGGAAAGAATTGGGACCAGCTGCTACCCTACCTGATGTTCTCGATCCGAGAAGTTCCCCAAGCTTCAACAGGATTCTCTCCCTTCGAACTCCTGTATGGGAGACGACCCAAGGACTGCTGAACATGGCTAAAGAAGCCTGAAACAGCAACCATCACCCCATCAAACCTTGGTGGAGTACGTGGGAGAAATGAGAGATTGGATGGCAATCCTGTGGCCCCTGGTACGGGAACACATGGTGGAGGCCCAGGAGGCCCAAGCGAGGGTGTACAACAGAGGCACAACGAAGGGACTTTCAGCCAGGAGCCCACCTCAGAATGTACGTTTTTGGCCCGATGGAACGGGCCATATGAAGTAATTGAGAACGTGGGTGAAGTTAACTATAGGGTCAGACAGCCGGGACGAAAGCATCTGACCCAGATTTACCATGTGAATCTGCTAAAGAAATGGAATGCATGTGATGTACTCTACTCTATTTCCCCGAAGAAGGCTACCACAGAGACCGAGCCGGCAGAGGTGACAATGGCAGAGCAGCTGAGCCAAGCCCAGAAGCAGGAGCTGAGGGAGTTGGTCAGCTGAAACCAGGATGTGTTCTCCAGTGAACCAGTAGACAATGATCTGGTACAGCACCACATCGTCACTGAACCCGGGAAAAAAGGTGAAGTTGAGACCCTACCGCATACCAGAAGCAAGGAGAGAGGCTGTCAGGACTAAGGTAAAAACGATGTTGGAAGCTGATATAATCGAAGAGTCGAATGGTGAGTGGTGCAGCCCCATAGCATCGGTGCCAAAACCAGATGGCACCATTCAATTCTGTAAGGATTTTAGAAAATTAAATAAAATCTCAAAGTTCGACACCTACCCCATGCTCCAACTTGATGAATTAATCGAATGGCTAGACTGCCCTATTTATCAGCACGCTCGACCTGACAAAGGGTTACTGGCAGGTGCCGAGGCATGGGAGAAAACTGCTTTCGCCACCCCGGATGGTCTGTTCCATTGCAAGAAGCTGCCCTTTGGACTGAACGGGGACCAGGACACCTTCCAGAGGTTGACGGACCGGGTTCTCCGACCCCATCGGAAGTACGCGGCAGCATACATCAATGATATTGTGATCCATGGAAGTGAGTGGGAGACCCATCTAAACAAGGTGAGCACAGTAGTGCAGGCCTTACGGGAGGCAGGGCTAACAGCAAACCCAAAGAAATGTCGGCTTGGCCTGTGGGAGGCTGAGTACCTGGGGTACATGATTGGGAGGGGATGTGTCAAACCCCAGGTGAAGAAAGTGTAGGCGATTTGGGACGGGCCCCGCCCCCTCACCAAGAAGCTGGTACGCATGTTTGTGGGGTTGACTAGCTCCTACCAGAGATTTATTCTCCACTTTGCCTCCCTAGCCAGCCCCCTTACAGATCTGACCAGGAGCCGTTTGCCCGCCCAGGTGAAGTGGACCGAGGAGGCAGAAAAAGCCTTCCAGGACCTAAAGGGAGCACTGTGTTCCGGACCCGTGCTGGTGACACTGGATTTCTCCAAACCACTGGTGGTTCAGACCGATGCATCTGAAACAGGGGTGGGTCCCGTCCTATCACAGCTCCAAGAAGGTGAGGAACACCCAATCATGTACATTAGCTGGAAGCTGTTGCCACGGGAACAAAGATATTCCACGGTGGAGAAAGAATGTCTAGCAATCAAGTGGGTGCTAGAAACGGAGTATTACTTTTTGGGACGGCACTTCACCCTCGTATCGGACCATGCACCACTGGTTTGGATGTCACGGAATAAGGACAGTAACGCCTGGGTCACCCGCTGGTTCCTATCCTTACAGCCCTTTGCTTTCTCTGTCATCCACAGATCAGGTGCAGCCCATGGAAATGCCAATGCCCTCTCCAGGAGGGATGCTCTAGGGAGCTGGACGGCAGATGGCAGGGAGAGGTGAGGGGAGTGGTTATTGAAGGGAGATATCTGGCAGCCCGTTGGCTCCACCCCTGGGCCTTATATGGACAAGGCAAGGCCCCAACGAGGCAAGGCTGTGATCGATAAACCAGGGAGTGCTTGGGGATGAAAGAGGAGGCATCCTGCACAAAGGGGCAGAGTAGGAGAGAGCTAAGTGTGATGAAGAGTGGAAGAAGAGAGCAATACCTGTGTGATTACCGTTGTGACCTGGACTGTCGGACTACCTCCCTTGTGTAACGGACCGGATTGTCTGAGAACCCGAGTGTGATGATTACCCCTGGAAAATGGAACGACTTGTGGACTGTGAGGTGATTGGTGAATTTCCCCTTCTTCCCCGTGTTCTAAAATCCATAATCAACTTCCCATTTGCATTCTATTTGTGCTAATGGTGCATGTTTTGGTATTGAACTTGGTGACATGGAAACCCCACGCCCTTGAGCCTGCCACAATATATAGAAGGGATGGATACAAAATGATCATTGTGTAAATCAACATGAAAACATTTGAATCAACTACTATAGTAGTCATACTGTAGCACAGAAAGCACACTTGACATTTGGAGTGAAGAGCTTTGCTCTATGAGTAACAAGATGTTTGGAATGGAAGCACTGTGGTTATTTCTCGTCTTGAGACACCAGAGGACTTTGAATCACTGAGAAGGCCTTTGCTCCATCATTACTCCCTTCTGTCCAATCAGCAGTCAACAGTCAGGCTGTAGTAATGTGCTTCCCAAATGGGACCCTTTTTCCAACATAGGGCTCTAGTCAAAAGTAGTGCACTGAAGGAAGAGGGTGCCATTTTGGACGCATACGTAGTGTACACGGTCGCCATGGAGCCCCTCAGCTCATGGGGAGCCGCAGCCGTGTTCCAACGCCAGGTAGAAATTCCCCATCGTCCTTCACGCCATGCAGTGTTAATCCTTAGAGCAAACTTCCATATGTCTGGACAAACTTAATTAACACCAAACACTTCCAAACAGAGCTGCATTAGTCTAAGCTGATTTTTTTTCTTCTTCTAATTAGATCATTTTTATATGTGCGACAATGTTCAGGCGATGTTTAATGGCCATCGAATACTACTAACGTATATTGTGGTCTTCATTTCAATTCCTCCTCTGGCTTTTGCATCAGCCATCAGTCATCAGCCATCAGCCCAAGTGATGCAAAGCCACAGCACCAAGGCAATTAATCACTAAGTCATTAGCTATGCATCAATTACTCAAGACGCCTGCCACGTTTTTGATTAGAGTGAACGAATCATGGAAGGCTGACTAACTGAATATTTAACAGTCCGCTCCAATACGCTCTTTAATCCCTCTCTGTCTGTCGACCCCTGACAGAAGGCAGAGCACATCTGTCCATGATACAGGAACGTATTGATCAGAACAACCCTATATCGATAGACTGATACACATACATTCCAATGGTGGGTTCCCCAGTTCCTTTTGTCAGAAACTTAGTCCACTTGCTGCATGGTGCCCGCTCAGTATACCTGTCTGCCAGATACCTGTATGCTACTTCTTGTAGATTAAATCACATCTTTAGTTGGACAATAATCAGATCTGTAGCCCGTAGACTGTATGGTTCAAGTATCACTGCCCCTCCCCTGGGATGTGTGCTCACTGTGCTGCTATGGGCTGTGGTGCTATGGACCCACTCAGTACTCAATAGTGGTATGAAACATAACCCTGGGTATTTGTGAATAATTGTTCACTAGCCAGATGATAGAAAGTCATTGCTCATCAGTAGGGCCATAAACAAAAACAGATACATTAACAGTAAGGCTACATCCCTGGCACCCTATTCCCTATGTAGTGCACTACTTTGGACCAGGACCCATAGTGGGGTGCCATTTGGGACACAGTCATTGCTCACCAGACAAATTCATTGCTCATCAGTAGGGCCATAAACAAAAACAGATACATTGTATTACAATTTGATAATAGGACTGGTCCTGCATGAAATGGAATCTTCAACACCAATGGCTTTTGCAGATCAAAATGCTAATGTAGATGTGAATATGAAAATATAACTGTTGTAAAGCGGTAGTAATAGAGGACAAAAAAAACCAGAAATCTGTGGCTCTGTTCATCCTCATGTATCCCCCAAGGCCAGTGATATCCAAGTAGTGGTCCAGTGTAGATTGGATGAAGGGCACCTTCCGCGTGAAACACAGTTGGCGTCTGGGAATTGTCTTGCTTGAAGGCTTTAATGAAATTGATGAAAAGTACAGGCTTCAGTTCAGAAAAGTGTTTTTAATAAATAGAGCAATGGTTGACATGAATAAAGGTTCTCAAACATTAATTGGCACTCCCAGGTCTATTAAATACGTGGCAATAGCCGGGTGTAATTTCTCTCCATCACAGGCACTCAATACACTGAGTTCAAAGTGATTGCAGACGTTAATTATGTTCAAAAGAGCTGTGTTGTTTCATCACACTAGATTGCAGGCAAATGAATGGTAGCAGGGGTGGAAGGAAAACCCAATAGAAGCATCATTAACATTCTCCTTTGAGATACTCTCATCCAGGTTCAGTGTATTGTTCAATAATCACCGCATATTACTCTTCCTCATCTCAATACAGAACATGTAATTCCCTCCCAAAGGGAGAGTATTTTGTATCAGTGATATGAAGGACAAAATCATTTTGATGGAAACCTGTGAATCAACATTTTTCTGGTTCACCAAGGATTTTAAGTGATTCTAAATAGCTACAGTATCTCTCTGCACATGTAGTGTAAAAAAATTGCTCAGAAATGTACAGTTATTCATTTTGCAGTAAGTACCTGTTATTAGCTATTGTAGCAGGGGAGATTGATTATTTGGTTGTCTTTCAGAAAGGTTGCAGGATCACATTGCTGAGAATGACACTGCTTGTCTGGTTGAACAGACCTTGCAGCAAAGCTCAGCCCCCATGCCTTGTCTCATGTATCTCCTTCCCCCACCTCAGACACATTTCTGAAGCCCTGCATCGTTCAGAGCTGCACCAGGCATTGCTAAAGGTGTTCAGGCATTCGCCTCTCTCCTCCCATGTGTTGTTCAAGCACTGAAATGCTCCTCCTCCCATGTTAAGCTCTGGGCTCATTTTATTTATGTTAATTAGCATAAATATATTTTACCAGACACTCTTATCCAGAGTAAGTTACAGGAGCAATTAGGATTGAGTTCCTTGCTCAAGGGCACATTGACAGATTTTTCACCTAGTCAGCTCATTAATTCGAACCAGCGACCTTTCAGTTACTGGACCAACACTCTTAACCACTAGGCCACCTATATGTATATGAGTCCTCCTCCCCCCTCTCCTCAACCAAACTCCCATGATCCAATATGTAAATGTAATTGCAAATCAATGTATTTGGAAGAAGCTCTATCGTAATGACATCCCTGGGGTACCTGATGGTGAGCCTGTAGACTAAGGATCCTACTGAAGCCTCGATACTTAAGCATCACTGTAGGGCCTCTTGAACAATAAGCCTTAACAAACGTAGAAGGCACTCTCAACCAAAGTCATCTACCATGTTTATTAGAAGCCAAGTGTTAACTCTGAGATATAGGGTGATTTACATTTCCGACAACTGTCATATAACTGTTGTAAGTTACATTATGGTTAGTAGCCTATTATTTTCCCCTTTCCACTGAACTGACTTAATTCCTTATCAATGAAAGTTTCAACACGGTGTTCGTCAGGCTTTAATGATGAAGACCTAGTCAGTTTTTTTTTATTGTAAAGACCTGGTGGTTGAAATGTTATCTAATAATTTCACATGGTAGCATAAAACAAGCTGCCATAATGAGAGTAACTGTCTGTTGTGACACAGAGGTCTGCTGTGAATGAGAACCTACATGGTTATGTGTCAACAATTAGGGATTCTTGTTCACACTTTGCATATTGTATGTTGTGACGCAGCTGTCACCGTCAAACTAATGGAAATGTCACTCCTCTGAACGACACATGACAAATTGAATCTCTTGATCATTTGTTGTCCACTAAATGGAGTCTCTGGCCTCCATATCTGAAATAAATGAAATGCTTTTCTAGGATACACCAATACCTGGTCAAGCCAGGTTGATCTGATAGGGACTATGTTTGCATCCCAAATGGCACCCTGTGGGCCCTAGTCAAAAGTAGTGCACTATATGGGGAATAGGGTGACATTTGAGAAGAGCCCTAAAACTAACAGGGTACATGTTTGACACCAACCTAAATACAGTGTCATTTTATCGTTTTCACCCAAACCCAGCCAATAAGGGAACTGTATATTCTAGTACTGGATCTGATCTGCTAGCACGCAGCACTAATCATGTTAGAAACCAGTTCCCCCAGAAAGACACCCATCTGGTAAACACTTAGACTGGAACCATGCAAATGAACTCTGGCTGATTATCAGTTTGATGGATAGGGAGGGGAGGTGACAAAATTACAACTCACCTGTTGATGCTGTTGGGCTAAGTGATGAATATCGATATCGCCATGGAAACGGCAAGTTGCGTGTTTACTGTGCTGGAACTGGAATGTTAGGGTGGTGTGGGTGCCTGGGTGTGGAGGGGGTGGTGGGTGGATGTTTCAGAGAGAGGTGGCATAGCAGCACGGAGGGTGTCAAGGATTTGTGCATCCCAAATGGTTCCCTATTCCCGATATAGTGCACGGACCTGGTCAAAAGTAATGCACTACATAGAATAGGTTACCATTTGGGACTGAGCAAGGGTGTCAAGGATTAGTGCTCCAACCTGCCGGTGGTAAATAACATTGGCATGCTGATATTCCCCTGCTGGAAACCCCTCATATTTTAAGTGGTTACCTAGGAAACCAGAGCGAGAGAGAATGCCCCCTAATTTCATGTTGGACTCTGAGACAGATGAGCTCTTGAGTGCACAGGGTGGGTGGATGGGGAAAGGTTTGTTTTGTGGACATGTCTAGTATAGTTACAGTAAAATGCATGCAAAAGCACTTCATATACAGACAATCAATATAGGGCATAATAGCAACATAAACATGCTGTAACGCTCCTGTGTCATAGCTACGGTAAATGACGTACCTCCTCAAACTCTGCATAGCGGTCAAATTGAGTCTTTGAGATTGAGAATCAATCTACAGAGGATGATGTATTGTACAATGTCTTTCTTTTTCTCTTTCAATAATTCATTTGCCATTAATGTTCATCAAGAAATGACCTTGGAAAGTTTAGCTATCTCTAATTCTTAAAAGCGACCGCTTAATTCTCTAAATATTGAACAACAGCTTACAGCTTTAGAAATTCACTCAGGACTTGGAGGCATTCCATAATGAGAAGAAATCCCCCTGGTTCAGTTTCTCTTTACGCTGTATGTTCTACAGCAGACTAGAAATCAATACTGTATCAGTGGGAACGACATCTGTGGGAAGGCTAGGGAATCAGTACATTTAGGCAGTGAATGTGGATATCGGGAGACGTGTTTTCAAATGATCAAATAATGAGCATCTCCAAGAAATGTGAGTGTGTGTGACAGACGCAAAGAGTTCAGTAGATTAAACTCTGTCAAGTTGAATCCATTGAAAAGGTGTGTGTGTGTGTGTGTGTGTGTGTGTAAGTAAGGTTTTGGCTGGATTTCTGGGTTCATTCATAATGTATCAAGGAGAGTGCTCATAAAGTATTACCACGCTGATCATCTCTCGAGAGTTGTCTGGCACTGATCCCAGCTCTGCCGTGGGCAACACAGGGCAGGACACACTGGGGATGAAACCAAAGCACTTCTATTCAAATATTGATCCAACGCCAGAGGCTCCCACCTATTCAGACTCAAACTTCTGAAATCCACATTCACTTCATACAGCACGACAAAGAGAAAAACAGTGGCCATAAAGTGAACTGTATCAATGGAAAGGGCTAACGTCTATATCAATGGAGAATTGAGATGACAATATCATTTTACACACCTGAAGGTATAGGCTGCTATGAGTTGGTTTGTTATGTTTGATTGTGTTTTTATTACCCTGAATTGATTTATTTTTAAACACAATTCTATATAATCAATGTTATGAACACTGAAAGTTCTCTAGTTAACGTTTTCTCTCTGCAGACCTACCCAGGGATGGACTGGGACCAGAAATTCGCTCTGGCGTTTCTAACATGAACCATTTCTTTCCTCAAGGCCCCCACACCGGCCCATTTCTTTCCTCAAGGCCCCCACACCAGCTCATTATTTTGCTCATGGCCCCCACACCAGACAATTATTTTCCTCAAGGCCCCCACACCTGCCTATTTCTTTCCTCAAGGCCCCCACACCTGCCTATTTCTTTCCTCAAGGCCCCCACACCAGCTCATTGTTTTGCTCAAGGCCCCCACACCAGACAATTATTTTGCTCAAGGCCCCCACACCTGCCCAATTCTTTCCTCAAGGCCCCCACACCTGCCCAATTCTTTCCTCAAGGCCCCCACACCTGCCCATTTCTTTCCTCAAGGCCCCCACACCTGCCCATTTCTTTCCTCAAGGCCCCCACAACAGCCCATTTCTTTCCTCAAGGCCCCCACACCAGCTCATTGTTTTGCTCAAGGCCCCCACACCAGACAATTATTTTGCTCAAGGCCCCCACACCAGACAATTATTTTGCTCAAGGCCCCCACACCTGCCCAATTCTTTCCTCAAGGCCCCCACACCTGCCCAATTCTTTCCTCAAGGCCCCCACACCTGCCCAATTCTTTCTTCAAGGCCCCCACACCAGCCCGTTTCTTTCCTCAAGGCCCCCACACCTGCCCGTTTCTTTCCTCAAGGCCCCCACACCTGCCCATTTCTTTGCTCAAGGCCCCCACAACAGCCCATTTCTTTCCTCAAGGCCCCCACAACAGCTCATTGTTTTGCTCAAGGCCCCCACACCAGACAATTATTTTGCTCAAGGCCCCCACACCTGCCCAATTCTTTCCTCAAGGCCCCCACACCTGCCCAATTCTTTCCTCAAGGCCCCCACACCTGCCCATTTCTTTCCTCAAGGCCCCCACACCTGCCCATTTCTTTGCTCAAGGCCCCCACAACAGCCCATTTCTTTCCTCAAGGCCCCCACAACAGCCCATAGCCTCAAGACCCCACACCAGCCAATTTTCTTCCTCAAGGCCCCCATTATTAGCCAAATAATGATCACTCTTCACACCTAAAATATATATATTTAGACCGGCCCACTGGGCTAAAGATAGGGACCAGCCCATCTGGCATTTGCCTAAACTACCCTATTTCTGGATCTGGACCTGCCTCCAGTGAATCAGTAACTAAGTGAGTAAGTGAACCTCCACCTGTTCAACCCTCCATAGCCTAAAGAGTAGAAGACAGATGAGTGGCCTGAAACGGTCTGGTCCTAATGGACTGTGTGGATACAGCGTAATGAGGCGATGTGTCTTCTATAAAGGAGGGAGTCTATGGCTGTTGTCTTCATTAACCCCCAACACTGGGCTTGTGTTACATCATTCAGTTACAAAGCAGTAGGGAGAAGGTAGAGTACAGAAGTATTCCTAAAGGAGTTCTGTTGCTGGTAAATGTAATGAACCCCCAAGGGATTTTAACACTGAACTCCTGATGGTCTGTGGGTTAAACCAAACAGAATGGAAAAGCTGTGTAGTGTGTCTTAATTGTTTAATGGC
This sequence comes from Salmo trutta, assembly GCF_901001165.1. Taxonomy (NCBI): domain Eukaryota; kingdom Metazoa; phylum Chordata; class Actinopteri; order Salmoniformes; family Salmonidae; genus Salmo; species Salmo trutta. Next base: position 25,932,081 of record NC_042987.1, read on the forward strand.
CTAATGCTTGAAAGTGGACGTTAAGGATATGACTTATTCTCCATGTATTGTTTGAACGGAATTTAAATATGCATGTACAGCAGATGCTTCCACAAGACATTTCTGCTTCCCTGAAATTCCGTCTCCCAGTATTACTGACTGAGGTGTAGACCCAGGCTGCGTCTCAAATGGCCTCTATTTCCTGTATAGTGCACTACAGTAGAAAGGGAATAGGGTGCCATTTGGGACACACACCCTGTGAGCGAACTCACCTTCTCACCACCCCCATACCTTACCATGGAGAGCAGAGCTGAGCTGAGACCATCTCAGAGAGTGAACAAATGTGCTCCTTCAAAGCCCAGTAAACCATCAACTTAGAAACCACTGGAGCCAGTGGAGCAGGAAAGATGCATGGTCCTTTAAGCCATTCCAGCTCTGCTGTCCATGCGGTGAGACTGTAACCCGGCACTGTGGCACTACGCATCACATTCAGAATAAAAATGAGGTGAGGCAGCACAAAAATTGAAAATGTTGTCAGCTGGGAATGGCCGTTCTGGGTGATTTAGTAACTGTGCTGGAGTCCATTACTGCCATTTATTACGCAAATGTAAATACTATGGCAAGGTTGGTCAGGTGGTTGCTAGGGCTACTTTTAGAACTGTTGAGGGTACTAAACTGAAGTGAATGGGAGGTGTTATGGAAAATAAAGTGGGTTACTCACATTTTCTGTTTTCTGAAATGTACACCAACTGCTTTTAATATTGTCTGAATGGTATTAGATTGACATCAAGTAGCATTGAGTCACTCTATCTATGGCAAGTTGGCTTTGAAATGTAGATACTTTTTGGAAAGATCAGTTAGTTTCCACATTGAATTCATACAACATGATCCAGCAGCAGCAGGAAATGTGAATTATCGTGGGGATTATAATTAATGGACATTTCTGGTGTTGATACATTTGTAGTTAGGGCAAATCAAGTCTGACATTTTTAAATGGAAATCAAACTTTAGAAGCCTTTTTAAACTTTGAATACGCATACCAGTTTGAATTTCCTGCAACAACAGGGTGATCAAATGTAAACCCTACACCTGTACACTGTGCAAAATGTTTGTTTCTTGCAACCTGTAGAGCAATACACAATCCCAAAAAATAATTCAGTACATATTTACTCAGTCACTCAGTAAGAGAGCATCAACCAGCTGCCTTATCCCTTTGATAATTATATATCCCTTTGATAATTATATATCCCTTTGATAATTATATATCCCTTTTCATAATAATATATCCCTTTGATAATTATATATCCCTTTGATAATAATATATCCCTTTGATAATTATATATCCCTTTGATAATAATATATCCCTTTGATAATTATATATCCCTTTGATAATAATATATCCCTTTTCATAATAATATATCCCTTTGATAATTATATACCCCTTTGATAATAATATATCCCTTTGATAATTATATATCCCTTTGATAATAATATATCCCTTTGATAATAATATATCCCTTTGGTAATAATATATCCCTTTGATAATAATATATCCCTTTGGTAATAATATATCCCTTTGGTAATAATATATCCCTTTGATAATAATATATCCCTTTGATAATAATATATCCCTTTGATAATAATATATCTCTTTGATAATTATATATCCCTTTGATAATAATATATCCCTTTGATAATAATATCATGCATTGTGTATCAATAACAACCATGAACTCTAATGAAATCAACAATCATCTTATCTTGCTACTTAAAACTGAATTTCAGGAAAGAGGTTTAAGTTACCTCCTGATGGCAAATAGAGCCGTATTAAAGTCTCATCCTCCACAGTTTCCAGATTTGACACAAATGAAAACACTACAGAGGATCTTAATACTCTGACATAGCTGCAGGAAGTAGGGCTGCTGAGGGTGCTGCAGCACCCCCTGAAAAATCTGAATCCAAAAAATATAGAAATATTCTCTTTTTCACAAAGTACTACACTGGGTCTTTACTAGTCCCAGTGGATCAATATAGCCGTCTGTAGCGCGGATCCCCCAAAAATGTAAGCATCCCAGTGTAGCATCTACATTAACATTTTACATTTACATTTTAGTCATTTAGCAGACGCTCTTATCCAGAGCAACTTACAGTAGTGAATGCATACATTTCATTTCATGCATTTTTGTACTGGCCCCCCGTGGGAATCGAACCCACAACCCTGGCGTTGCACACACCATGCTCTACCAACTGAGCCACAGGGACAGCCACAGTATGAACTTAAAGTTGTGCTCTGCTGCTCCTCTCTTCCTTCTCTGTGCTCTTGCTCTACCCCAGGGGTGTCACACCCATTTTGCAACACGGGCCACGTTCGGTATTCACTGAGGTCCGGAGGGCCGCAAAAAAAATGGTCCTCTATCCAAGAGGTCTTCAACCTTTTCTTGCCCAGGGAACCCTCCCAGGCAAACCGGCGACCTAGGGAACCCCATCATAGAATACGTTTTAACAGGTCTTTTCTTATCATCAGGTATAATGGATAATGGAAAGGAGAAGTGATCAACATTTAAAAATGTATGGATTTGGTAGATTGTTTTAATGTCCATACATAATTGGAAGAGGAAGTGTAAACTAACACAACCAATAAGATAGAAAGGTAACTCCAAACACGTTTTCACTAAGATCAGCTATTTAGCTGGTTAATCAAAGGTTAGACATACATTTTTGCCAACACATGGCTAAGTCAAGAGAGCTAACCAGCAGCGCTTGTTGCAAAAGCAGTGTTCTAAAATGTTATTTGTCATATGCGCCTAATACATTGGGTGTAGACTTTACTCCAGTGATCCAGTCAAATACTCCAGTGAATGTAATTTGTTGAGAAATAAAGTAATTAGAAATAAAATGAATCTATTTTCTACTGTATGTAATTACATTTGTTTTTCTACTGTTGCTAGCGATATTTATAAAACATTTTAAATAAACACGTTTTTCACAACAACAAAAACAAAGTAATTTTTTTTAATGCAGACCCCCATGCAATGCAGACCGCCGGTTGAATACACCTGCTCTATACATCACTTTTGGCATTTTTGACGCTCCCTGAACATCTCCGCTGATCACCAGGGATTGGATCCGGGACGATAGACATAGAGCTCTAGTCAAAAGCAGTGCACTATTTAAGAAATAGGGTTCCATGTGGGACCCGGCCCAGTCATGGTGTGGTGTATTAGGCTACTGACACCATGCGAAGGCGTTCGATATATTTGGGCATGCTGATAGTTTGTTTGTTTCTTTGGATCCCCATTAGCTGTTGCTCATGCAGCAGCTACTCTTCCTGGGGTCCACACAAAACATAAAACATAACTAATACAAAACATTAATAGACAAGAACAGTTCAAGGACAGAGCTACATCCGTTTTAAATAAGAATAATAGAAGATACACATAAAGTCCTGTACTGACAAAATACTAAGGCCTATCTACAGTATTCACTGTTAATTATATACTGTACATGCCTATATACATATCAGCATACGTATCCATACATACACTCTTAGAAAAAAAGGTGTTATCTAGAACCTAAAAGGGTTCTTCAGCTGTCCCCATAGGAGAACCCTTTGAATAACCCTTTTTGGTTCCAGGTAGAACCCTTTTAGTTCCAGGTAAAACCCTTTTGAGTTCCACGTAGAACCCTTTCCACAGAGGGGTTCTACATGGAACCAAAAAGAGTACTACCTGGAACCATTAAGAGTTCTGCCTGGAACCAAAAAGGGTTCTCCTATGGGGACAGCCGAAGAAGCCTGTTGGAACCCTTTTTCTAAGAGTGTATCACACATATCAGCATACAAATCAGCATATACTGTACATATCATCAACATCCTCTGACACATGCTGTATTTCTGGAGACACTTTTATTAAAAGAACAACAGTTCCATAGCAAGTTCCATAGCAAGTTTTCATGCACATATGTCTTGAGCATATCATTAATCATGTCATAGGAAGGTGGGTGTTTAGGGGTGTTGGTTGGCAAATACAGAGTACCGTAGTAGGAAAATAGTTAACAGATTTACACTCTAAAAGGGTTACAAAAGGGTTCTGTCCCCATAGGGAGACCCCTTTTGGGTTCCAGGTGGAACCTTTCTTAGTCCAGCAGAACCCTCTATGGAAAGGGGTTCTACCTGGAACTTAAAAGGGTTCTTCAAAGGGTTCTCCAATGGGAACAGCCAAAGAACCCTTAAAGGTTATAGATCACAGGAGGCTGGTGGGAGGAGCTATAGGAGGACGGGCTCATTATAATAGCAGGAATCACATGTTTGAGTCCATTCCATTCATTCCATTCCAGCCATTACAATCAGCTCGTCTTCCTATAGCTCCTCCCACCATCCTCCACTGTTGTAGATTGCACCTTTTTTTCTGAGAGGGTAGAGTACTTAAGCTATCATACACAACAGCAATGTCATATAAGACTTATAATAAATTCACCATACAAACATTGATAACCAAGGCTCTGAGGAGGAAAATGAACATTTGAAACAGCTGTTACTTAAAATATGTGAGCTGACTTAAATCTCCCACAGGAATGTGTCACAGACATGAGAAGTGTTAATATATCACCCTGTAAGACCTGTCATGTAAATTATGTGAGGAAAGAAATCTTCTCAGTGGTGGTGATAGCTGAAATGACTGTATTTACAAAATATTTGGGATTAATTCACTAATTCAGCAACACCCTCAATGGTATTAGACACCATTTTGAAAAGGTAGGCTGTGGCCCAATGGCACTACTATTCCCTACACAGCAGAGGAGACAAGAGACTCATATATCCACTTCACATTCAAATCAGACTGATGAGACAACAAAAAGACAGGAGCCAAGGAAAGATAGAGTCGCAAATGAACTGTAGAAGGGTGCCTGGGTCAATGATAGAGATTAAACAGTGAGCTAAACCTGGATCCTGTGACAATGGGTCTTTTGGCCTGAACAGGAGGTTGCTTCCCTATCTGATCCCCTCGCTGGTCCCTGAAGCTCTAGGCTGCGTCCCGTATGGAACCCTGTCCTCTGTGTATTGCATTACTTTTCACCAGAGCCTTCATCAAAACTAGTGCACTACATAGGGAATAGGGTGACATTTGGGAAACAATCCCTAGTCTTGGCAGGGTGGTTCACCAACAGACAGCACCGCTGGCAGCTTGGCCTTTGTCTAAGCTGGGTGTGAAACGATGACAGTTCCCTGGATGAGATCCACCTCAAACACTATGTTCTTATCACGGCTATATGACCTCATGATGTGTCCAACCATAGAAATAGAATGATTATTATTTCAATGTGTCCAAATGTCTTCCTCTGCTAGAAATGTTGTGGGATTTGACTAGGTTAAAGGAGATCAAACAAGAGGTGGTTCTTGGCAGTAGCAGAAAAGGCTTCTTCCAAGGTTGTACTTATGTGATTTGCTCCATGTGTACAGGCGTGATTGTAGATATGTGTGTCTACATGGCTATACACCACTATGAGCGGTACCTTCAAGATGGCGTTCCACCTCAAGTCCACCATAACTGTGTAATGCATCACTGTCCCTAAGCCTGTAATTATGGTGATATGAATATGTAACTACAGAAACTGCTCCTCTCCTCCATCATTCCTGGCTTATTACCTGGCAGTCATTGAAAAATACACACACACACACACACACACACGTCAACATTGTGAATGTATTCAACCTATAGTTCAACCCACATTATCAGGAGGATTGACACCAACGGCGTAGCTGACCCAATGACTTACCATGTGGAAATACTATGAAGAACCCTCACAAGAGCCTTAACATCCCATTATCAGTGTGCTAACATGTGTGGCCAAATGGCACACTGTTCCCTGTATAACTAGTCCACTATATTTGACCAGGGCTCTGGTCTAAAGTAATGGATTACATAGTTCATATGGTGACATTTGGGACACACACATGGTGTAATTACTGTTAAAATATGACTAGGGGACAGAGTTGAGCTGTCGTGTGTGCGTGCGTGCATGTGTCTTTCGTAAATCAGTGGGGCCTAAAACATAAATGATGCAATTTATATTGATGACGTTCTGCCACCATTGAGGCCCTCGTGGCTTTGATCTACTCTCCCCAGAGAAAGAAACCCTCTCCCTCTTTCTGTCTTTCTCTCGCTCTTTCTCTCTCTCTCTCTCTTTCTCTCTCTCTCTTTACTCTCTCTCTCAGTGCTCTGCTGTTGGCTGGGTTGGGGGTTGGCTATTTTAGAGCTACAACAGACTCGTTGAGCAATTATGACTTTGATTATGTAATTACATAAAAGCAATAGATGGTCACATCTTAATGGCTAATTAAATTACACATTTAAAGCTAATTTAACGACGTCTTGCGGACAGTAGTGTCACGTCCTGACCAGTAAAGGGGTCATTTGTTATTGTAGTATGGTCAGGGCGTGGCAGGGGGTGTTGTTTCTGTGTGTTTTGGGGTTTGTTTGTTTCCAGGGGATATGTTCTAGTTTTCTTTTTCTATGTTCATTTTCTATGTGTGGCCGAGTATGGTTTCCAATCAGAGGCAGGTGTCTTTCGTTGTCTCTGATTGGAAGCCATACTTAGGCAGCCTGTTTTTTCCTTTGTGTTTGTGGGTGGTTGCTTTCTGTATAGTCTGTGAACCTTACAGAACTGTTGACTGTCGGTTTGTTATTTTTGTTTAAGTGTTCATTCTCTTTAATAAATATACGAAGATGAGCACTATACCCGCTGCGTTTTGGTCCCCTTTCATCGACGCCTATGACAGAACCACCCACCAAAAGAAGACCAAGCAGCGGGGTAAGGAGTTGGAGAGGAGGTATCTCGAGTCGTGGATGTGGGAGGAGATCCTCGATGGAAAGGGTCCATGGAGCCAGGCTGGGGAGTACCAGCGCCCGAAGGAGGAGCTGGAGGAAGCGAAGAGGGAACGACGGAGGTACGAGGCGTTGTATCCTCCTATTCAGGAGGTGAAGAGGCAGCCCCAAAAAACAATTGGGGGGGGGGGCATAAGGGGAGTTTTGCTAGGTCAGGGGGGAACCCTGACTTAACTTCCCGGGCATTTCGGAGGGAGCCATGGAGGAAACCAGAGCCGGTCGGGGAGTCAAGAGCGGATGACAACGCTGGATTCCGGAGAAAGGGACTGGTGGAAAGCGCACGACGGACCAGACGCACAGAGGGAGGAGCTAGGCAGTATGATGGAATGTGCACTATGTCGCCCACACGCACTCAGAGCCCGGTGTGGTCGATACAGGCTCCTCAACGTTGTCCTGCGGCAGCCAGGAAAAAGTGCGCTGGTGCAGCGTATCTGGCCTCCAGTGCGGCTCCTCGGCCCAGGATATCCTACGCCTGCTCCACGCACGATACCCTGCATTCCACAGCACAGCCCAGTTCGTCCTGTGCCAGCGCTTCGCCCTTGCCAGGCTAGAGTGAGCATTGAGCCAGGATGGGTTATGCTAGCTGTAAGTGTCAGACCTGCAGTGAGAATCCTGGGCCCAGGATATCCTATGCCTGCTCCATGTACGGTGCCCCGCATTCCCCAGCACAGCCCAGTTCGTCCTTTGCCAGCGCTCGGCCCTTGCCGGGCTATAGTCAGCATCGGGCCAGGACGGGTTGTGCCAGCCCTGAGCGCCAGACCTCCAGTGCACCTCCAAGGCCCAGTACGTCCTGTGCCTGCTACGCGCACTCTCCTTCCAGCGACGCTCCTCAGTCAGGAGCCTCCAGCGACGCTCCTCAGCCCGGAGCCTCCAGCAACGCTCCTCAGCCCGGAGCCTCCAGCGACGCTCTTCAGCCCGGGTCCTCCAGCGACTCCCCTCAGCCCGGGTCCTCCAGCGACGCCTCTCAGCCCGGGTCCTCCAGCAACGCCTCTCAGCGCGGGGCCTCCAGCGACGCCTCTCAGCGCGGGGCCTCCAGCGACGCCTCTCAGCGCGGGGCCTCCAGCGACACCTCTCAGCGCGGGGCCTCTCAGCGCGGGGCCTCCAGCGACGCCTCTCAGCCCGGGGCCTCCAGCAACGCCTCTCAGCCCAGAGTCTTCTGAACGGGAGCTACGCCCAGGGCCAGAGCCACCTCTGTAGTGGGAGGATTGGCGAAGGGGGGGTGTAGCACAGGAACCGCCATTGACAGTGGCCACCCTCCCTTCCCTCCCTTTAGGTTTGGGGTTGGTTTTGTGGGGGTTTTTGTTTTTGGAGGTGCAGTCGGGGTCTGCACCTTTGGGGGGGTACTGTCACGTCCTGACCAGTAAAGGGGTCATTTGTTATTGTAGTATGGTCAGGGCGTGGCAGGGGGTGTTGTTTCTGTGTGTTTTGGGGTTTGTTTGTTTCCAGGGGATATGTTCTAGTTTTCTTTTTCTATGTTCATTTTCTATGTGTGGCCGAGTATGGTTTCCAATCAGAGGCAGGTGTCTTTCGTTGTCTCTGATTGGAAGCCATACTTAGGCAGCCTGTTTTTTCCTTTGGGTTTGTGGGTGGTTGCTTTATGTAAAGTCTGTGAACCTTACAGAGCTGTTGACTGTCGGTTTGTTATTTTTGTTTAAGTGTTCACTCTCTTTAATAAATATACGAAGATGAGCACTATACCCGCTGCGTTTTGGTCCCCTTTCATCAACGCTTGTGACAAGTAGGTTCAGGACAAAAGCGATAAGAAGTGTATACAAATAAATATATATACAGTATACTGTATATATACATATACTTTTTACCAATAACAAAAGGGCACTTTGGAGACTGGTAGGGCAAAAGGCATGTGCTCTTCTCAGGTAGAGCCCTATCTGTGCATGTGCCTGATGGTATTCTACAGCTGCCATTAATCTTGTGTGAAACAGCAGTGGGTTCAAATTACAGCATAACCATATCATCTACTCGTGACTGCTGCTGCTTTGGTCATGTTTAGGATTATTATGTGTCTTTAAGTTGTGCATGATTCACTCTGATACATAGGAATGTTATACATTTGAAATCCCAAGGTAAGATCATTTTTCACCGCACACACACACACACACACACACACACACACACACACACACACACACACACACACACACACACACACACACAGTGTAATTCTGGCACATAAAATGTGTTACAGTACAATGACATGCCTTTCACTCAACATACTCAGTCCAGAATGACTGGCATTCAGAGATAGAAACCATGCCATCCTCTGCAGAGTCAATGGTGCCTTCTTCCACATAAGATATCTGAGTTCATATTCATAATGAGTCTCAGAGAAGAAGTACTGATCTAGAATCAGTTTTCCCTTTTAGATCATAATGAATAAGATTATATGAACAGACGGGACCTGACACTAGATCAGCACTCCTACTCTGAGACATTGTTTTAATTCGAGCCCTGAGTCCTAACACTGTTCCATGCATCCTTGCTGCCCTATGTAAATTGAGTAATTGAACACTAGTCACTTTAATAATGTTTACATACTGTTTTACCCCCTTTATATGTATATAGTGTATTCTAGTCAAGGCTTATCCTATATAACTACTGCTGTATACACCTTTTCTATTCATATACTGTCTATATACACCATGATATGGTTATATATTTATATTCCGGTTTCTGACATTGCTCGTTCTGCTATTTCTTTATTTCTTTATTATTAATCTTTTTCATCTGTATTATGTGAGTATTGTGTTTTTAGGTTTGTTACTACTCTGTATTACTGCACTATTGGAGCTAGAAACACAAGCATTTTGCTGCACCTGCGATAACATTGCAAATCTGTTTACACTTTGATTTGATTTAATTAGATTTGATTTGAACAGTGAGGACCATCCCCTGGCCAGACCATAACCCCCCCCCCCCACCACACACACACACACACCACTGCCTGCTCTGCTCCCACTCACCCCACAGGTTAACTGTTCCTCTGAAGGCACTGAGGCTCGTCCCCTGTTTCCTGCCTGAATTAACTGAGGGCTTTTGCTGTGGTTTCAACATGTTCATATGTGTTGTTCCAGAGCTTGCACAGTTATACCACGTTATTGTAGGTGCTGATATGGGTTTAAGATGTATTCCTGCAAAATGAGGATGTTACTCATGACAATATGGGGGGGGGGGGGGATGTTCATAGCCAGTGTGCTGATGATTGAGGTTCTTTCTTCCTCACTCCCTTCAGAGATAAAAAGCCTGCTTTTTCAACAGACTGTTGTGTGATGGTACTTTAGTAGTGGGCCTACGCACTCTCTTATAAGCAATAGGCTACAGAACAACTGTTAGGGTCATGGCAGCATTCTTAATAGGAACAGAAGACTGGCTTTGCACAGATCAAAATATTCCTCTTTATGTGTAGAATTGAAGTGGTGTTATAACAATACATATATAATATACTGATATTAAACTACTGTAAATGAATAAGAATTATGAGTATCCTATTTCATATGCAAGGAGCTATCAGTTAAGGAAAGCGTCAAGTGCATAAAGTAACAATTCCCCATAAACCCCTATGCCGTTGTTATAAGGGCCCATTGTTATATTTTAATCACTTGTTGTTTTTTTAATTTGTAACAGCTTAGGTTTCTTATCAAAATGAATGCCTTTGTGTGCAATGTCCATTATGTTCCTTCCTTCCAATTCAGCCCTCTCCCTCTGCTGTGCACGAGCGGGAGGAGGGCGCACCGGTGTCATTCGCTCCTGCCCACTCGTCTCATAGTGATCAGTCTGTGCGTGTTCGCGTCTTGGAGCTGGAATTTGGGGAGTGGAAATACCACTCACTGTTACTTTCACAGTAGGCGTCAAGTCGAATGAGAGTGACATTCTACTCTGTCGGTCAGTCAGCGCGCTTCGGAAAAGGGGCGAACCTTTACCGAACGGAACGCAGTCAAGAGGATTAGGAATTGGGTAGCCCGCTCGCACTCTCAGTACGCAGGTGTTTGTAGCTAACTCATGCCTTGGTTGATTTTTAGACGGGATAGTGAGTGTATGAGATATTACTGAATTCTGGAACTTTTTCGTTACATTTTTTATGTAAAAATATCAGTTTTCGATTGATACCTGTCGGGGCACTTTAGGTGACTGGGTTTTCTGAATTGTTTTCTACGTTTGGATTATTATAATTTTCCTTGGAAATGGCACATTCTTATTCTGGGAGAGATACACGACTTTCAGAGAGAGGAAACCGTAGTTGAATAATAACACAGGATGCTGCTTGCGACCTGAAGCACTCAGAACAATTTAGACATTTCTGAGACGTTTGTTATTTTGCTTTGCGCACTATAAGAAGGTGGACATATAAAGCATTTTTTTTCATTTTTTTTTTACACGTGTGTATTTTACAGCACAATGATGTATTGTGGATTTATACTTTTCTTTTCAACCGAACTCCTCTTTGTGGCTTCATTGGCTCAAATTTGTAAGTGTGGACGCTTGAAATATCATATTTTCTAACATTAGCCTTATTAAAAAAATCCTTAATTTGCACGATTTGTCATCACAACTCACCTGTTTTCGGGTCGTCTACAGAGGTGCATCTTGGCTACAGTAGGCTGGTGGGTTTTGCTGGGCGCATCTGTAGCTCTGTTCTCTAAATCAATTGAAAGTCAGGTTATCCAAAACGGGAGAGGTGTATTATTAGTTTATTTAAATAAAGGTGTCGTTCCGTCAACAGCGGAGAGAGGGAATACTGTACATTAATCAATTACTTTTGTTCTTGCAAAGCTGTTCGATGTCCTTTATCGTTTATGGTGTGGGTACGTGCGGGTTCTTTTGCGAGCATGTCTTCATATTTCATATGTTATTTACTATTCATGTAGTAAAAAAAGAAGGATATGAAATGACAAAGTACCCTATTTAGGATTCATAGCACATGCTTCACTAATAGTTTTGAAACAAGCACACGGGGTAAATGTGTGTTTTAACATTTCCCCTGGTTAATTATTTCCATGTAGGATTAACTGAGTGTTATCAATATTGTTTCTGAATGATCACACATCGTTTTTTTAGAGGGGAGACTATAGGCCTACGCATCACCCTACTGGTTTTCTTTTGTTATAAAACAAATTGTATGTGTAATTTCCCTGTTGAATAATTATCTCTATCTGTTTTTGTTTGCAGATAAATGTGGAGATAACATTGAGATAACCAGTGCAGATTATCTCACCTCTCCTGGCTATCCGACCTCATACCCTCCATCACAACAATGTATGTGGGTGATATCGGCCCCAGACCCAGGACAGAAGATACTCATCAACTTTAACCCTCATTTTGATCTGGAGGACAGAGACTGCAAGTAAGTAACGCGCTCTTTTCTGGATGAAGTGTCAAACTCTGCCACCTATTGGTCAAAATAAGAACAATATTCAGTATTTCAAAGATGTTTCACTTCCTTCCCTCTGGGGCCATACGTATCAGAGTAGGAGAGGTGATCTAGGATCAGGTCCCCTCTGTCCAAATTATTTATATTGATTGTTGTCAAAAAGGCAAAACGAATCATAAATCAGCACTCCTACTATGAGACATGTGATGCATACAGTACTGATCTGTACTGATCTGTATGTGACGAATGCAATTTGATTTGATCCTTTGAACATGAAAGAAAACTAGACTGGAGCATCATCCATTACTTCTGGATATTGGCATTTCAGAGGAAATATAATTGGAATGAAGCGTTTTGTTTTTGATATTTGATTTTATATATTTATTTTGCTGTGTAGTGCTGTCTACAATATTGTTGGGTCAATTATGTAATGTATATTTTGCCTAGTTGTGGGTGAATGTTTCCTAGTTCCTTTCTGGAGCTGTGCTATCTAGTCCTGATCATTGATTATGATTTGGGTTACACATACAGTATGACACATACAGTATGACACATACAGTATGACACACACACACCTACATACCTGCACTCTGCACCTCAGGGTAAGAATGCCTTCTCACAAAAGCCCACATGTTCACAATTTACCATAAATAAACCCATTTTTATTATGGTCCCTCTGTCTTTTTAAATGCTTCATAAACTATGTGTAAATCATAGGCTCACTGACTCGTGCTGGGGTCCTTAACTGCTATTGGATCACATTTCACCACCAAGGGACCTATAAAATGTTAGCAGTGTTTAGCGTTCTGACAGATCCTGGATAGTGTATATCTGTAAGGATAGTTGTTGTTCTTTGGAACCATGGTTGGAATACTTCCAGTTCCAACATGGAATGGAGGCATTCTCTAAGTTAATCATTAAGTTCTGTGTAACGGCAAACTAGCCTGTCCTAGCCTGTGTTTTTGACTGTGATGATAGGTTTACTCTAATATTTGTTGTGAGGATTTAGATTATAGTTCATAGTCATTGTTTGGCAGAAGTGAAAGTTGTGGTAAGAGACTAAATGTTTAAAATGCCAAATGAGGGGCCTTGGCTAAACCACAGTTTCCTAAGATAATTTTTTTCTCCCTCTATTAACATCTGCAAATTAAACTCCAAAACATGATATTTCAATATCATCTATAAAAGTCGTAGTTGCAACGGTTAGGGTCATTGTCCTACGGTGGTTCCACTCTTTTCAAATGTCTCCTTGTAATTCAAATGTATTGTCACAACTGAATTCCTTCCTTCAGATACAATGTCTGGGAAAGCTGCAGTGCATGGTTGCATCGCAAATGGCACCCTCTTCCCTATATAGTGCACTACTTTTGACCAAGGCCCTGGTCAAAACTTGTGCACTAAATAGGGAATAGGGTGCCATTTGGGTCGCGACCCATGAGGCGCATGCCATCACCACCCTATATTATTAATTATTAACACATGTTCCTGGAACATGGCTGTAATTAACTAGCTATCCAAATAAAGGATGCTTAAGTTCTATTTGCCTTCAAGCAGAGCTCTTGTACAAAACATCAGGGTTTTTTTTCTTCTAAGGAGGGGTCGGTCTATGCTACATTTTTATGCAATCTTGAGCTCTTCTCTTGATATCATAGTCGGAACTGACAACTTTACATTCCTTGAGTGGTCAGACATCTAAATAACATCAAT